>NC_049169.1:159166372-159466372 GCF_009769625.2 Cygnus olor | reverse complement strand
GGCAAGGTTTTGGAAGATGAGGAGGGTGCTGAACGGATGGCTTCTATGAGAAGAGACCAGGAGCTGCACCTGTATCAGACACCCAGTTCTAGCTGGCTCCAAAAGGGACTTGCTGCTGGTCAAAGATGAGCCAATGAATGATGCTTGTTGCGACTCTGTGATAACATATTTAAGAAAGGGGAAAAAATGCTGTGCAAGAGCTGTGACAGAGGAATGAGTGAGAAAAATGTCAGAGGAACAGCTCTGCAGACACCAAGGTCAGTGAAGAAAGAGGGGGAGGAGGTGCTCTACATGCTAGAGCAGAGATTCCCCTGAAACCCATGGAGAAGACTTTGGTGGAACAGGTTGTCCCACTGCAGCTGATGGAGGACCACATCAGAGCAGATTTCCACAGTGCAGCCCATGGAGGATCCCAAACTACTGCAAGAGGATGTGCCCTGAAAGTGGAATTGTAGTTGTTGGAGAGCCCATGCAGGAGCAGGTTCCTGGCAAGAACTGCAGCCCATGGAGAGGAGCCCATGGTAGAGCAGGTTTTCAGGCAGGAACTGTGACCAGTGGGAGAGATCTGCACTCTAGTAGTTTGTTCCTGAAGGAGTTTATCTTCTGGTATGGACCCATACTGGCGAAGTTCTTAAACTGCAGCCTAGGGGAAGGATCCACACTGGAGCAGTTCATGAAGGACTGCATCCCATGAGAGGGACCCCGTGTTGGAGCAGGAGAAGTGTGAGGAGGAAGGAGGTGTTGTGACAATGTGTTATGAACTGACTGCAACACCCATTCTCTATTTCCCCCATGCTGCTCAAGACAGGATGTAGTAGATGAACTGAGAGTGAAGTTGAGCCTGGGAAGAAGAGGGGCTGGGAGGAAGGCCTTTTTAGTTTACTTTTAGTTCTCACTGCCCTACTGTTACAAATTAGCAAAAAAATAAATGAATCTTTCACAGTCCGTGTCTGTTTTGCCCATGACGGTAATTAGCAAGTGATCTCCCTGTCGTTATCTAGATCCATGATTATTTTTTTTTCATATTCCCCTCCCCCCCCCCCCCCAGTCCTGTTGAGGAGGGGGGAGTGAGTGTACATTTTGGTGGGTACCTGGCAACCAGACAAAGTTAACTTACTGCGTAGGCATCTGTATTGGGAAAGAGATTGATATGATTTAACATTAGATAACTAAGTGTGAGCTAATCACTCTGATCTACTGTTATATCACTTAAACATAGACTTCTAATATTTAGAAATGTGGTAGCAAACTTCAGCCACCTTCAGCTAACTATGATATGAAATAAGTGCTTCTAGAGGGTAATTCATCCTATTCTAAAGACAGATGCTAAAGACTTTTCACTGTGGAGGTACCTATCTCTCACCATAGGTTATGAAAAGAGCCTACACTTCTATATACCTGATGTGTAAAATAAAGTCATGAATTACTCCATTGATGCCTATAATTTTGTTTTAAGAATGGATGCCTGAGACAGAGTAGGGAAAATTAAAGTAACATAGAGAATTTGTGTTGAAATGGTCAGCTCAAAGATTTTTGAGAAATGAGAGGAATGTGTTTGAGCAATGAAAGCAGATTATTCTAGCTGTAACTAGCATTTGAGAATCTCTCCCTTTTCATGCCAGATATATATTATTTGCATTCATACAACACTATAAATAATGTCTTTCCATTTCTGGAACAGTTCAAAGCTATGTAACTTGCATCTATCTTTTCTAGTCTTTGAACTTGAAAGCTATTTTACACTGTCATTAACTTTTCCTGTCACAAGTGTCAAGTTGCATTAAAAATGAAACAACCCATTTCATTCAAAGTGTGGTATTTGTTGTTATGAAAAGGGAAAGCTTGACCTTACAGTGGATTAGAAAGAGCTTTATCTGAGTGTTTTCAGATATGAAAATATATAAAATATTTGGTATGACCTTTTCAGGCTTCAAGTTGATATTATTGATTGAGATCACAAATCACGAAATCCGGAAATTCAATAAAAAATGAAAAAAAAAAAAAGAGTCATGTTTGTAGGTCAAGTTTTAAAAGAAAGCAAATCTATTAACCATCTGAGGTAACCAGCCATGTATCTGTATTTGATGAAATGCTAAATTAGCTTGTCGACATGAGCCACTTGAACAAGTGAAAGTAAATGTTTTCTTTTTCCAGTTTATTTCATTTTTGAAGTTCTCCTAGATTATTAATGGAAAGAATGGACAATATAAAGAGCTTAAATTGAGATAGTTTATTCTCTTCCATTCTATAGACAAAAACAAAGTGGAAAAGGCATAGTTATTTGTTGTAAATTGGTATAAAATGTATTTTTAATAGAGGACTGAAGAGCATGTATTTATATGGCTGTGCCATTTTTGGCAGTACACCTCACATGATTTCTTGACAGGTGTTTAAAAATGAAAAAAGTTATATCCAAAACTTAGGATTTTATTCCTTTTTAGACTAATTGGAGGCAGGTCATTTTTCATACAAGAAATCCATTTCCAGTCTTCTTTCTGTCTCAGCAGTAAGCAGTGATTCAAGCAAGTCTTTCAAAACAGAAGAGATCAGGAGCATACAAAGAATTTTGCACACATAGTGTATTAAACAGGCTGTTTTATAAATATATACATGTATGTGCACATGTGTAATACATTACAGACTGTGTTTTATGTATATCTATGCATATATACACCTACATCCTATCATGCAGTGTGGATGCAATGAGTGTAATATGAAGAAAGGGAGAAAATATGTTGTGTTATTAAAAAGCTATTTTGCTGCTTGGCATTTTCAAATTCAACCCAAAATTAAAAATTAAAATAAAATATATATTTAAAAAAAAAAGAGAGAGAAAGAGATGAGTGACTTTGTTCAGAGCTGTAGCAAAAGTAATGATGCATATTTACCCATGTGATGCATTAATGTGTGAGGTGAAAATTTTCCCATTGAAGCCAGTAGATAACATATTGAGCATCTACAGGGGTGGAGTTGGGCTGTATGACTGCACTGAACAAAGAATCACTCTTTTATGCTTGCCACGTGTTCTTTCTATAAGGTCTCTGACAAGAGTAGTCCTAGAATGATGGATACTGACTATAGCTATCTATCTATCTTTTTATGGCAAGAAGTGGCTAAACAAATATCAAATGGGCCTCTCTGGTCAAAGTAAGCAGGCTTGCAAGATTCTCTTCTGAAATTCCAGTTAAACACTAAAATAATTATTGTGCTTGGATGGCAAAAGCAGTTTAGATGGACCCTCTGCAATTGCGCAATTGCTAATGTAAATGTTTCCTGTGCTGAAATATGGAAAAAAAAAAAAAAAAAAAAAAGGCAGCCAGACAAAAAACTATTACACTACTGTACCAGTAGAATGTGTCATGGAGTTCCAGATCCTGGGAGCAAATAGCCTGCAAAACTATCTGTGGAAGTGATAGAAATTCTCATAGCTGGCAAAGCAAATTATTGCTTTGCTTTATTTACTTGTAAAAACCATCATTACCTGTTTGGGCAGGTTGCAGAGATTCATCACAACAAAAGTCTCAAATAGTATAAAGACACAGTCTACTCCACTACAGGCATAAAGAATCACACTCACACAAAGAATATGTTTCTATACTAAACTTGCCAGGATCTCACCAGGTAATTCCTAGTATGTTTTACATACCTGTACTCTGTCAATCACTTCATATATTTTCTCTGTATTGCTCTGCCCCAAATGCTACAATAGTAAGTGTGTATCCTGTAAGCTGTCTAGTCACTGCTTATATTTCCCTGAAGAAAGAGTTTGCAGAGCTGTATACACTGCACTATTTGCAGAGCTGTATACTAAGCTCAAGTCCTGCTGGGAAAATCACAGGAAATTCTCTGAGGACTTCAGCCCCCAGAGCAATTTGTTCTCAAGGGGGATTGTGTGTCTCCTCTCTCAGTAAAATTAAGGGTCAAGTCTTGGATCATATATGGTACATCTTTGAAAAGGTAACAAAGGGCCAGACATGAAGTAAATCTCAGAACTGTTGTAGTGGGAACCATAAATAATCAGCTGAAATCACATACATCACTGGAGTCAATGAAGTTTTCCTTTAAGAATCAAAGTATTTGTAAAGTGAAAAACCTGTCTGTGGAATCTTACTTTCTTTTTATTTTTCTTGGATATCTATAAGAAAGATAGCTTTGTTTTTAATAAATTACAAATGGTGAAAATTTTGAAATGTTAAATGTTGTCAGATTTTTCTTGCAGCAAATATTCAACTACATTTGAACTAAACTAAGGTTTAGTTCAAATAATGATTGAAAAACTATGAAGATAGTAAATAAAAGCAGTATATTTCAAAATATTAATGTAATAATGTAAATAATTATTAAAATAATGTAATTCATGATTAATAATAATAATAATAATAATAATAATTTAAGTAGTTCACAGTCTTCTATTATGTCTCCAGAAAACTCATGTGACAACTAGCTACCTCTGAAAAAGCTGTGAAATTTAACAACAATAGAAGAGTAGGGCTTTGAAAAATACCCACATTCATGTATGAGCAACTGTGGTAATCATCTGCAGCTGACCTGGAGATATATCTTGACTCAAAACGACCAATTCTTAGAGATCTAATTTCTTCTATTGTTTTGTCTAAAATCAAGAACAAAAAATAAAAGCAAAGAAAGCCATCCTAGCAATACAACTATCTAGTTATTCTGTAGCAAGTCTTTTTTTGCTACTCTTTCCCGTGCTTTTCTCTCTTACCAAACAGAGATGATAATAATAATAAAAATAATTTATTGTTGTTGTTGTTAAGCTAGAATAAACTGCTCTACACAGTTGACTTCAGGAAACAATGCTTTTGGGTATGTTTATCTCTCAGTCATTTTTAATCACTTGTCTCACAGATGTTTGCATTTCTTATATATATATCAATGGTACAAAAAATTCTCTCAGTTTTGATGGATAGCTCAAGCATCTGAAACTTCTAAATATTTTATCTTCATCAAATATTGATTTTCCATAGTTTCTTTATGACATGGATATTCTATCAACCCTAGGAACGCAGAAAACGAGAAATTCAGATAACAGGAAAAACATAAAAATATTTTGTATAACTTTAATTCATACAATGTTATTCAAAGAAAAGATACATTAAAGATTAAAAAAAAAATATTGCTTTCTATTGCTATCCATAGAAATCTGAATTATTGCAGTAACTATAATACCTAGAAAACATGAAGTATAAAATGTGAATAGCAAAAAGGGCATTCCTAGAGCCAGTCTAACTACTTAATGTAACTAACACATACTAAGTAGCATTTAATATTTTGCTGAAAAGATGAAAATAATAATAGTTCTAGTCTCAAAAAACAAACCTATTTAAAAAAAAAACACAATTATGACATATAGAGATGCTGTTTTTTTAGGAGTATGTCAATGTGTTAGATTGTGATACAGAAATATCTCTAACAAAATTAATAAGGGACTGTCAGAAATGGGTTAAGCAAAAAGGAGGAAATGTCTATTAGTTAAAAGTGGAAATTAGAAGAGCTTTTAGAATTATTTGTGACTAACACATGCTAACTTGGTAGACGGAATGAATATTTTTAGGTAATACAGAAAAAAAATATGATATTCTGGATTCTGGTTTCTGGTACTGAAACTGCTTGAAGCATAGTTGTCCAATGCAGTTGCTGGAACACAAGCAAGAACCCAAGAAGCAAGAACCCAGAAGTCCCTTTACAGATTCCTTGAGCAACAGTTATACTTTTTAATTGCACTCCCCCTGTCTCCTCCCCACACCCAGATTTCTCAGCCTTTTCTAAGTATTCTTTTTCTAAGCACTGACTCAGTCTCAACAGCTACCTTTAAATACAGCACTGTCAAATCAGAGAAATATGCACAAATCACATGGAGCAAAAAAAGACATATAGTCATAAGTACAAGAAACTATTCTCTAGCGTATTTTCTACACGAAAAGAAGCTCAGTTAGCCCTGATTTGGAAGAGATTTTGGAGAGTCCTGGCCTTCTAGGTCGTGTGTATAGATGAAATAGAGAATTCTAGATCAAATCCACTTTTTGACATACCTTATTAAGTGGTCTAAGTATTTTTGGATGAACATACTCCCCCCCTCCCCCCCATCTAATTTGTAAGCAACTGTCTCTCTCCCTCTCTTTTTTTTTTTTTTTTTTTTTTTTTAGGAAACTTAAGGATTTATTTAAAAATTATATATAAAAAATTATATATATATAATTTATATATAAATTATATATATAATATATAATATAATAATATTATAATTACAATTATATAATATATATATATATAACATATATATATATAATTTATATATAAATTATATATATAAAAATTATATATATAAATTATATATATATATATAGGAAATTTGAGAACTGAATTCCACACTGAATTCAGCATGACTTCTTCAGTATGAAGAAGTTAGTCACACGTTGCAAGAACTATGAGACTCTGCTGTTTAATGCACAAGATAACATGGCCCCCTATTACGAACCAACAGTTCTCAACAGGAAGAAATTCCTCAAACCAACTTCAGAAAGCTCAAACTAACTTCATTGCTGAAAGGACAAGGGATGATGTGGTATGCTAAATCCTGACACCCTACAAGAAGAATTATGAGGTTCAAGATCTAATAGTATGTGGGAAAAAATCTGCAACATCTGAGGCATATTTAGTCAAAAAAAAAGAAACCAAGAGATGCCAAACTCTTTAACTGTTGACAGTTGTCCTTGAATTCTTAATAGTAACTCTTTACTATTCATTGTGTATGATTGATCACCTAAGTCACAGCAGTTTGTCAACCCTCTTTTGGATGAATGGAACATTTCAAACAGAAGAACCGAAGAATAATGAATAGTAAATAAACTCCAAACTTTGGTGTAAAATTCATCATGTGGCCAAATTCCTTCCTCAATCTTCCTTGATTGGCATAAACAACTTAATCAAGGTGACATAGAAAACCTGTGACAAAATTAGATTGCTGTTCAGTCTTCAGCTGTGAGCCATTTTAGCTTCTATAACATTGCATGCCACAAACTAGCAACAGTGATATGAAAACTGTGTGCATCATTTGATACAGAGGTGTAAAATACATTTTATTTCTTTTCTTTTTTTTTAATGTTCTAGACCTTGTTTAAGCCTCCTAGTGTGGAGAACAGGTGATGTGAAACATAAGACTACGTATTGACACTAAAATTCCACATACATTTTAATCATGAAGGCTTATTTCTCATTATTTAATGACGCTCTCAAAATGAATTATAAAAAAAAAATAGAAAAAAAAAAACAGTTCTAATGGCATTCAGCTATAATTTGATTATTTAAATTGTTAATTTGCTAAAGGGAATATAAGTGTCAGATTTTAGCTGAGCAAACTGATGATATGTGCAAAACTGTACTGCTCTGCTTTTTACTGTCTGGTGGTTCAAACATATTAGGCCTGTTAGATTTATCATTTCTAATCAATCTACAAGATCTTACATTGTCACTTAAGGTCATATTTCTTTGTATCTTCATTTGTTATTATGTAGGAAATTTCTGCCTCCTATTAGGACAGAAAATTCCTTTAAAATGTTAAATGACTGCTTAAACAATTACTATCTATTATACAAAGAAAAACAAACAAAACCAAATAAGCAACAAAAGAGCCCAACAATCTCAGAAGCACAAACACTTTCTTTTAATTGCAGAAAAATTGGTAGCATTTTGCATCCAGATTCCATACCTTCATATAACACCAGAATAACAGTTTCTAAATGATTATATATATTGACCATGAAGTTGTGAATGGCACAATGCCTGTTTTGGGAGTGTCTTACTTTTTGGACAAACACAATAGAGATTTAATGCCTGCTGGGATTTTTTCACATCTTTAGAGCTCTTATTGTCAATTATTCCAGGGAACTACAGTTAATCTGAAGAGCTGGGAATATTAGTGTTAATTTAAAGGGTTGTAAGAATGTAAGATAAGAGATGAACTAAACAGTTGGAATCTGCTAAACTGAACACTTGCAAAAATAATTTATTTTCTATGCATATATATATATATGTATATATCTCTTCTACGTGAACTATATGTTTATTTGGCCACACTAAAAATGTGTTTCCATAAATGGATTTAGAACAAGGATAAACAAAATGTATTTAGGATTTCCATGTTATATGTCATGTTATGTTACATTACATTACGTTACATTACGTTGTGTTATGAAGGTTTTATATATTTATTTAGATTTACTTACAAGTTGGTAAAATGAACAGAAAATCTGAAATACATATTGATTTCTAAGAACATCAGAAAGGATATTTCATAGTTTTACTGCTTGGTTTTAGAAAGAGCTTTTTTATTTTTTATTTTTATTTATTTTATTATTTATTTTATTTTATTTTATTTTAATTTAATTTAATTTTATTTTATCTATAATATTGTTCTATAATACTGCTAAATGTTAGTAGAAAAATCTCTGATAAAACATATGTATTACATTTTTTTTCCGTTTATATCAAATGCAGACATATGTTTTTTATCTTTGGCTGTGTTGTACATAAGCACATCCTTTAAAAATTAAAATGACTGAAAATATAAAGATTAATGAAAAAGTGATTATTCAAGCTTATTGTTTAAATTTTAAACTTTATACATGTTTATACTTTTAGTATCAATTTATATTATTTTTTGTTTTATAAAGCTAATGACAACTTAAAGAATACTGACACCCACAAGTCTTAAACAAAACTATTTTAGGTCTGGTATGTAGTTCTGTTTTATAATGAAACTGTGGAAACAATTGTTAATAAGGCAATGTCATTAGTGTGACATTGTGAACTTTTACTCTAATTTACCTAAAATATACAACAACAACAACAACAAAATAGCCAACTTTATGTGACTGAATTTGAATTCTGTATTTAAAACTTCAATGTATTCTCTTTCAAAGCTTCATATACTGCTCTAAAAGCTTTCAGGGGTGTGAGCATAAAGAAAATGATAGAAAATCTTGCATTTTCTCCATTATCTGGTTATCTAAAGCTATATCTTTTGTTTAAAACCAAATACTTTTACTTTTTCAACACCTTCCAAATAGTTCTATACTTAAAAAAAAAATAAAAATTAAAAAAAATCAATATTTTAATTCCTTTTAATTCCTTTTTATTCTGAAAAGTAATATTGAAAATGTGACATAATTTGTTTCCTTTTTAAAAAAAAAATAAAAAATAAATCAGTAAACAAATGTCTTCATTTAGAAAAAGAGGACACAAACCTACCTTTTTTGGCTATAGTAGCCAGTCCTACTTCTTTTTCCAGCATATCCATTAATGATGAATGTTCTTTCTTTGCTTCTGTGTTTCTCTGGATACCTTAAATACTGGTGAAAAAACAGCCATTGCCTTTTATGTATTTGTATCATGCACCCAATAATGTTTTTGTTTAATATATTCTCCTAAAGGTTGTCATTACTCTTTCATGGAGTGTACCCTTGTACCAAAGAACTTCATCCAGCTACCATTAAAATTCTTTCCTTTAACTCTGTTATGTTTCAGATTAAATCAAACAAGGACCAAAAGTTTGCTGATAAGTAAAGGAATCCTGATTTACCACAGGAAGTAAGAGTAATGTTTCTGATATTCAGGATATCCATTTCATTTTCAAATGGCCCTGATCAAATAAGATGTAAAACAATATAACTCCAACCAAAAGGAAGTCAGGATAAAAGAGGAATTTGCCTTGGTTGATGAGGACTGGGTGAAGGACCAATTAAGCAAGCTGGACATCCATAAATCCGCGGGACTTGATGGGATGCACATGCAGGTGCTGAGGGAGCTGGAGAAAGTCATTGCTAGGCCAGTCTCCATCATCTTTGGTAAGTTATGAGGAACGGGAGAGGTTCCTGAGGACTAGAGGAAAGCAAATGTCACTCCAGTCTTCAAAAAGGGCAAGAAGGAGGACCTGGGTAACTATGAGGTCAGCCTCACCTCCATCTCTGGAAAGGTGATGGAACAACTTATCCTTGGCATTGTCTCTAGGCATATCAAGGATAAGAGAGTCATTAGGGGCAGTCAACATGGCTTCACCAAGGGGAAGTCATGCTTAACTGTGGGAGTGTGGCCATGGGGGCCGACAAGCCCCATGGTTGGTGATAACATCAGACTCTTAATGATGAGGCCATAAGGAATGTAAAGTGTTTAGAAGGAACAAAGAAGGGTGATTCAGGAGACACCTTGCTGTCTTGGACTCCTTGTTCTCCAGTCGTTAAGGCATGGAAATTGCTAGGTGTTTGCGGTTGCTGGGCAAAGTTGTTTGACCAATGAATAGTTAGTGGAAAAGTACTGCTGTAGAGTGAATGGTATAAGAAGGGGGTCTGTCCTCAATAAGAGGGAGTTGAAGTCATGTTATCAATAAGAGAGTTGAAATTATGTCATCAATAAAGAAGTAGCAGTTACTGATCCTAAAAGAACCCTGGTGTCCGTGTGGTCATTATGCCACACTTAACCAACCTGATAGCCTTTTATAAATACATAACCAGGTGGCTAGATGATGCTAAAGCAGTGGACATGGTCTGTCTTGATTTCACTAAAGCATTTGACACCGTCTCCCACAGCATCCTTGCAGCTTAACTGAAGAAGTGTGGTCTGGACGATCAGGTACTGAGGTGGACTGTGAACTGGCTGAAGAAAAGAAGGTTGTGGTTAATTGGACAGAGTCTAGTTGGAGGCCTGTATCTATTGGAGTCCCCAAAGGGTCGGTACTGGGACGAGTACTATTCAATATATTCATCAACAGCTTGGATGAGGGAATAGAGTGCACTGTCAGCAAGTTTGCTGATGACACTAAACTGGGAGGAGTGGCTGACATGCTGGAAGGCTCTGCTACCATCCAGCGGAACCTAGACAGGCTGGAGAGTTGGGTGGGGAGAAATTTAATGAAATCTAACAAGGACAAGTGTAGAGTCCTGCATCTGGGCAAGAACAACTCCAGGCACCAGTATGAGTTGAGAACTGACCTGCTGGAGAGCAGCGCAGGGCAAAGTGACCTGGGGGTTCTGGTGGACAGCGCGATGACCGTAACCCAGCACTGTGCCCAAGAAAGCCAATGGCATCCTGGGGTGTATTAGAAGGGGTGTGGTTAGTAGGTCGAGAGAGGTTCTCCTCCCCCTCTACTCTGCCCTGGTGAGACCACATCTAGAATATTGCATCCAGTTCTGGGCCCCTCAGTTCAAGAAGGACAAGGAACTGTTTGAGAGAGTCCAGCGCAGAGCCACGAGGATGATTAAGGGAGTGGAGCATCTCCCTTATGAGGAAAGGCTGAGGGATCTGGGTTTTTTTAGCCTGGAGGAGAGGAGACTGAGGGGTGACCTTATTAATGTTTATAAATATGCAAAGGATGAGTGTCAGGAGGATGGAGCCAGGCTCTTCTCAGTGATGTCTAATGATAGGACAAGAGGCAGTGGGTGCAAGCTGGAACATAGGAGGTTCCGCTTAAATATGAGATGAAACTTTTTCATGGTGAGGGTGACAGAACACTGGAACAGGCTGCTCAGGGGTGTTGTGGAGTCTCCTTCTCTGAAGACATTCAAAACCTGGCTGGACACGTTCCTGCATGACATAATCTAAGTGTTCCTGCTCCGGCAGGGGGATTGGGCTAGATGATCTTTCAAGGTCCCTTCCAATCCCTAGCATTCTGTGATTCTGTGATTCTGTTTTGCTGTTTAAAGACATAAGCTTCCATAAATAATATTTGTGTTTCACGGAAATCAAAATTAATATAGAAAACACATTAACCTGTTTTATACGGGAATTTTCTTGTCCTTTAACTCTCTCCCCTACTTTCTAAAAGTGCACATAAAACTTTAGAGACAAATAACATCATAACCTCAAAGTCAGAAATAAGATCATAAAATAAGATTTAAACAACTCATTAAGGGAAAAATTAATGGATATAGTTAAGCATCAGTACAGACTGTTGTCCCCTCCCAGCTCTTTATGCTCCCAGACTTTATGCCCTTAATAAATTTCATCTAGTATACATTGAAAACATCTCCTTTATTTGTTTATTTATTTATTTATAATTTTTATTTCCCTATACAGCACCTCCAAACTGTACAGCTACTCTGTCAGCTGTTTAAATAAGAATGGTAGATATGTAACTTTGTGTATATAACAGTTTTTGAGACAGAATGTGACAATTACATTTCCTCTTCATGTTATTGTACCTGATTATTTACACATTTTTTTTTATTTTATTTTTTTTTCATTTTGGATGCTCAATATGCTTCTGAAATATAAGTATGTGAATTAATTTTATTTAAAAAAATAATAATCAAACTGTGGAAAAGTATGCACATCACATCTGCCTTTATAGTACAGGTAGACCTCTGTGAGCTTCTCTGTGTAGTTCTGTCTTTGTATTTCACTCTTTACCTACAGGCCTTCAGGTTAAGAAATGTCGTGTTTGTCACTGCCAAGAGCTCAAAATTAGATGACTCAAACAAAATAAGATGACATTCAATTATATAATCCTGTATCCCTTCAAGAATTACCACAAATTACCACAGCTAAAGTCATAATAGTTGATATAGTTTGTGAGAGAGTGTGGCAGAAGTGTAAGACAGGAAAGCACTTCACAGCAATTTCATTCAATGGCAGTTAGTCTTAATGTGGGGAAATGAGAGCGTTCAGGGAAGTACAAGAGGCTGCCTGGAGCTAGATGTCTTGTTGGTTCTTTTCAGCTGATACTGAGGAGTAACAAATAAGCAAAAATGTGCATTCATTAAATCTAAGAAGGGGAAAAAATCTCACACTGAAATAAATAAAATACTGTATTCCTTGAGGACAGAGCATGTTTTATTTTTATTTTTTTGTGATTTCTCTTCTTTTGCATTTTTTATTTTATTTTATTTTATTTTATTTTATTTTATTTTATTTTATTTTACTTTATTTTATTTTATTTTATTTTATTTTACTTTATTTTATTTTAATTTACTTTTTTAGGCAGGCCTCTTATTTCAGCTAAAAAAACCAACAAAACATACTCCAATTCCGACACCAAGAGAAAGTCTCCTGCTCTGCCTCGGGGCTTATAGCTACAAAACCGGTTTACTGCCCTCAAAGCTGAAGAGGAGCTAGATGCCTTCAAGCAAAATATTTGGTCCACTTCACTCTAAACCATGCAAGACCACCAGAGAAAAAAAAACATTGAGTGATTATAATGGGTGATTCACTGCGGGGGAAAAAAGTTACCCATCTGCTAACCTGGTCTATTATCTAAAGAGCTTTGCTGCCTGCAGGGGGCCTGGACCTGGAATATTGTGAAGGGACAGCCAAAACTCCTCCGACACCACAAATGATACTGTCAAATGGACAGAAATAATACTGTCAGGGGAAACCTGGACAGTATCAAAAGTGGCAACAGAGCTCTGGTGGTAGTAGGAGAGAGCATGGGAGCCCAGTTGGTGTTCCTCACAGAATCACAGAATCATCTAGGTTGGAAGAGACCTCCAAGATCATCTAGTCCAACCTATGACCTAACACTAACAAGACCTCCACTAAACCATATCACTAAGGACTACATCTAAACGTCTTTTAAAGACCTCCAGGGATGGTGACTCAACCACTTCCCTGGGCAGCCCATTCCAATGCCTAACAACCCTTTCAGTAAAGAAGTTCTTCCTAATATCCAATCTAAACCTCCCCTGGCACAACTTTAGCCCATTCCCCCTCGTCCTGTCACCAGGCACGTGGGAGAATAGACCAACACCCACCTCTCTACAGCCTCCTTTAAGGTACCTATAGAGAGCGATGAGGTCTCCCCTGAGCCTCCTCTTCTCCAGGCTAAACAACCCCAGCTCCCTCAGCTGCTCCTAAGACTTGTTCTCCAGACCCCACACCAGCTTCGTTGCCCTTCTCTGGACTCTCTCGAGCACCTCCATGTCCTTCTTGTAGCGAGGGGCCCAAAACTGAACACAGTACTCGAGGTGCGGCCTCACCAGAGGCGAGTACAGGGGGACAATCACTTCCCTAGCCCTGCTAGCCACACTGCTTCTTATACAAAGAAGCAGTTCTTCCTCCTAACAAAGAAAATGGTTGTGAGGAGGCCACTGGTAACATAGGCCAATAACTGGCTGCAGAACTGGTGTTGGTGACAGGGTTTGGGGTTCTGAGCGTTCTCATTGGAAATCAGTGTATGCTTTGGAGAGATGGGAACCACCTCACTAAGCAGGGCAAAGATATTTTGCAAGAAGGATGCGTGACCTGGTGAGGAGGGCTTTAAACTAGATAAGGTGAAGGAGGAAGAGGGTTACAACCAGCCATGTGAGGGAGTGACAGACACAGTTGACAAGTAAAGGGAATGGGGTTATGTGACAGAAGAGGAAATGGGGTTTAAGTGGGGTCACCTCCATCATTTGCATGTAATCAATGAAGTGTTTACAAGGCACCATTATGGAGAAATCCCCCAAACCCTTTCTTGGAAATCAGCATGCTGGGTTGTCTCTCTGAAGTGCATGCACACTAATGCCTTCACACTAATGGTGAATAAACATGATGGGTTAGAGCTCTGTGTGCACTTGCAGGGCTATGATCTTGTTGGGATCATGGAGAAATGGTAGCATAACTCACTCTGATGTACCTCATGCTCACCAACAACTAGGGGCTTGTTGGAATGTGTAGTCCGCAGCCTTGGCTGCAGCAACTGTCGCACGGTGAAGTTCAGGATTTTGAGGGCACTTAGGAGGGCAAAAAGCAAGCTCACAGCCCTGGACTTCAGGAGAGTAGGTCTGACATCTTCAAAGATCCGTTTGGAGGAGCCTCGTGAAATAAAGCCCTGGAGGAAAGAGGGGCATGAGATGCTGGTTAATGCTCAAAGGTTACTTTCTGCCAGATCAAAAGAGGTCCATCCCAGTGAAAAGGGTGTCAGGCAGAATGCAAGGAAACCTATGTGGATGAAGAAGGAACTCCTAAGCAAACTTAAACACAGAAAAAGAATATAAAGAGTGGAAGCAAGGACAAATAACCTGAGAGGAATCCAGAAATGTTGTCCAAGCAGCCAGGAATGAAGTTAGGAGAGCCAAAGCCCTAATGGAATTGAATCTAGCCAGGAATGTCAAAGACAACAAGAAGGGCTTTTGTAAGTACATAGGTGACAGAAGGAGGACTAGGGAAAATGTGAGTCAGTTGCAGAATGAGATGGAGGACAGGGAGAAGGCTGAGGTTTTGACTGCTGCCTTTGACTCAGTGTTTACTAGAAAGACAAACCTTCAGGCATCTCATGTCCCAGAGGCCAGGAGGAAAGGATGGATCAAGAAAGATGTATTCTTGGTGGAAAAGAATCAGGTCAGGGAATACTTAAATGAACTAGACGTGCATAAGACCATGGACCCTTATGGATTGAACCCATGAGTGCTGAGGGAGCTGGCAGATGTCATTTTGAGGCAACTCTTTAATTATCCTTGATTGATCATAGCAAGTGGGAGAAGTGCACAAAGACTGGACAAAGGCTAATGTCACTATTATCTTCAAGAAGGCAAGAAGGAGGAGCCAGGGAACTACAAAATGCTCAGCTTCACCTCAATCCCTAGGAAGGTGACACAACAGCTAATCCTGGAAAGTATTTCCAGGTACATGAAGAAGAAGAGAATCATTAGTAGTCAGCATGGATTCACCAAGGGGAAGCTACGCTTGAGCAACTTGAACAACTTCTATGATGAAATGACTAGCTTGGTAGCTGAGAGAACTGTGGATGTTGTCTATCTGGCCTTTGACACTGTCTCTCAAAAAATCCTCATAGGGAGCCTGTTGACAGATAACAGACAGTGAGGTGTATTGAAAAGTAGCCCAGAGGGTGGTGATGAGTGATGCAAATTCTAGTTGGAGGCCAGTAACTAATGGTGTAACCCAGGGGTGAATATTGGGTTCAGTCATGTTTAACATCTTCATTAATGCTCTGGATGAGAGTGTAGAGTGTACCCTCAGCAAGTTTGCAGATGACACAAAAATGTGGGAAGTGGATGATAAGCCAGAGGACCATCTAGAGGGATGTGGACAGGCTGTAGAAATGGTCTGATAGGCACCTCATGCAGGTGAAGTGGAAAGTGAAGTGGAAAGTCCTCAGAAGAACAACCTCATGTACTAATACATGCTGGGGTCCACCCAGCTGGAAGGCAGTTTGGTAGAAAAAGAGTCCTTGTGGACACCAAACTGAATGTGAGCCAGCAATATGCCCTTGCTGCTAAGAAGGCTAATGGTATCCTGGGCTGCATTCAGCAAAATATTGCGAACAGGTAAAAGGAGGTGATCCTTCAGCACCAATGAGGCTGCACCTGGACTACTGGTCCAGTTCTAGGCTCCCCAGTACAAGGGAGACATGGACATACGGAAGAGAGTCCAACAAAGGGCTTCAAAGATGTTGAAGGGATTGGACTCCTATGAGGAATGTCTGAGAGAGCTGCAAGTCTTCAACCTGGAAAAGAGGAGGCTCTGGGGGGAGAGGGGTGTGTGTGAATCTCATCAATGTTTATAAATACCTGAAGAGAGGGTCTAAATAAGATGCAGCCAGGCTCTTTTCAGTGGAACTCCAGGAACTCTCCAGGAACTAGCTGGAGTACACTTATCTTTTGTTGAATGGACTTCAGGAATTGTTATGCATGAGTAGCTCTCAAAACATATGATTATCATCAATGTTGATTATTTCTTTACGGTCAATCTACCAGTTGAATGTAGACTTGTTACTTGTTATCCATACCTACCTACTTTAAAATAATACAAACTTAAGATGAAAATTTCTGTAATACTCTTGTTCTTAAGAGCCATTTTAAAATTAGTGTTGCTTTAACTGTAGTGGATGACCTAAAGAAACAACAGGAAATCTTTTTTTTTTTTTTTTTTTTTTTTAATTCTTTTGACACTTTTAGTTATGCCGTAATTAAAAGAAAAAGGATAATGCTTTTTGCATTCTTAATATTTCTGTTTTGTTGTAGCCACTCAATATAATGGTACAAATGACAGTTAAATGATAGTTGCTATATCAGTTAAATTATAATTTCTTTCTCCCAGTGCTCATGTGAACTGAAAACGCATTTTAGCACCTGGAAAGAAATGTTTGAAAACCATTTAGCAAGTTAGTTTACTGATGATTTGACTCTCTCAAATGGGCTGGAAAGCCTTTTGTGTTCATGGAGCAATGATTTTACAAGGCTTGTTCAAGTTGGATACAGAATACTACTAGCAAATACAACTGCCATGAATACATAATACTACTGAAGATTATGCAGTTGTTTTAGAAACATCTTGGAATTAGAGTGCAAATGGCTTTATGTTATGCAATGGTATAGAGTAGTGAGTAGTATGAAAATCGAAGGAAAAAAAAAAACAACTATTTAAATGTTTAGAAAAATGAATGGAAAAAGGAATAGTCTATGAGTCTCAATAGGGCAGAATTAAAAGTTTTTGTTTGTTTTTGTTTTTTCACTGAAAAACAATTTTCTCAAAGAGGGAAAATATTCTTTAGTTCAAAATATAAAGAAATATGTATGATGAGAATGGATTTTTTTCTTTTGTTCTTTGTTTTCTTCTTTTTTACTTTTAGATATAAATGATTAAAACTAGATGCAATCAATGTTGTTCACTATATTTTACAACTACTGAAATCTTTTTCACATTAACTTTAAGTATTCAAGAATTCTGACCTCAAGAATCAAATCATGTTTTGGACACATAGGTTTTCTTATTATTTATTTCTAGAAGGCTTTATCTTAACGTGTAAGAAAAAAGTACTTTATTCAGAATTTTCAGTTCTAGTCTCTGCCTTGAAACCTAAAACTTACGTACTGCAGCCCTGAGCTCACAGGTACCTAAAGTCTGTAGTGGATTTTGCTTTTAGCTAATAGAGCAAAAGTGAATTTCACAGCTGAAACTCATTTACTTATTCTGCCTGTCAGTGACTAGATGTAAAAGCTGTGAGAGTCTTTAACTGAAAAACTCCTGTCAATTCAGAGAAGGGAAATGTCCACATTAAGTTAATGCAAACTGAATTTCACTTATAGTGAAAACAAAACAGACTATATAATTTAAGCATAAGGTAGGTGCAATCAGCAATATCTATGTCTACACCATTTGATTGCAAATTGTTAGTAATAAACATACAACCCAAAGAAGTTAATGGAGCTACGTTATTTTCATGCTGTCTCACAACTGAATGGCTATAACTGCCTTATAGGTGAGTATATTAAAACTCATAGACAACAAGCAATAAGTCTACCTTGCCAAAGATAAACTGGACATGCCTGCCCTGAATGTTGTTTTCCACTGAACATTATTATTTCTGCCTACTTTGGACTGAAAATCAGTAAGTAAGTTTATTTTGGAAACCATTCTGATTTAAAAGAAAAGGAAGTGTAGGTCTAGTATTTTGACAAAACATCGGTGAAAAATCACATTTTTCTTCTTAATTCACATACTGAGAAATAGGTAACAGAAGGGAGGAGAGATCCCAGTAGAACAAGTACTGTAGCAATAACGTTCATCTTGACCTAAGATATTAAGCCACTATAACTAATAATTGCATATGAATTTTGTGAGACTAAACTATTATTTCTGTTTAAATTCTAAACTGTTTTGGAAGCAAGAACATTGACTGAGGGAAATTTTTCCACAGACTTAAGTAGTCAAGCCTTGGGTTTTGCATCAAGGTCTAAAACGCTCAGTTAAAGTTCTTTTCTGGAACAGAAAGGTTTTCCAATCTCATTAATGCAACTGTGACTGTGATATGTCACACATGAAAAATATGGTGCATATTGATACAAGGATTTAGGTCTAATGCTCATTAAAAGCATGATGATTATATTAAAAATTGGCCATGACACCAGGAAATCCAGAAGCTGGGATATTTATAATGTTAAGCTTTAAATTTGGAGCCTTTTCTGACTCTCTTAGGCCATTGTGTCATCAAATATCATCATCACACACCAAGTGCTTGAATACAAGCAGTGTATATATTGAAGTAATATAGGCCACAAAAATAATACTGAATGTGTAATACTGGACATACTGGATTTGAAGGAAAAGAAGCTACATAAATCATTGTAGAAGTTTTATTGTACAAACTTCTAGATGGAGCTGAGCAATCTGTTTTATGATGTTGCTCCTTTATTTTGGTCAACATTATAAAAAAAAAAAAAAAAAAAAAAAGAAACAAACAAACAAAAAAAAACACCAAAAAAACCCCACAACAGTTATAGCCTTCCACAGTGTAATGTTAACAGTGCTTCCAAACTGCCAGTGAATATTCTCGTGGAAGACACCCAGCTGTGTGGTGTGGCTGACATGCTGGAGGGAAGGGATGCCATCTAGAGGGACCTTGACAGGCTTGAGAAATGGTCCTGTGCAAATATCATGAAGTTTAACAAGGCCAAGTGCAAGGTCATACAACTGGGTTGGAGCAATCCCAAGCACAAGTACATGCTGGGTGGAAAATGGATTAAAAGCAGCCCTGAGGAGAAGGACCTGGGGGTAGTGGTGGATAAAATGCTCAACATGAGCCAGCAATGTTTCTTTGCAGCCCAGAAAGACAACTGTATCCTGAAGAACTGTATCCAAAAGAAGCATGGGTAGCAAGCAGGTCAAGGGAGGTGGTTCTCCCCATTGGCTCTGCTCTTGTGAGATCCCACCTGTAGTACTGTGTTCAGCTCTGGGGCTCCCAGCACAACAAGGACATGGACCTATTAAAACAGGTCCAGAGGAGGGCCATGAAGATAATCAGAGGACTGGAGCACCTCTCCTATGTAGGCAGGCTAAGGGAGTTGGGGCTGTTCAGCTTGGAGAAGAGAAGGCTCCACAGAGACCTTACAGCAGCCTTCCAGTACTTAAAGGTGGCCTAGAAGAAAGATGGGGAGAGACTCTTTATCAGGGATTGTAGCGACAGGACAAGGGGTAATGGTTTTAATATTTTCAGCATGATCTTTAAGGTCCCTTCCAACTCAAACCATTCTGTGATTCTATGACTAATAGAATAGGAGATGGTATGACAGCCGGAAGAATTATATGTGTCTCAGGTGATGTTTATGTGTGAATGGGCATCAAAAAATTAACAAACTCAGTACACTAAGTAGGGATAATTAAATCATCATTAATTCAGATATGCAAGAAAATTTGTGTCTAGTTAAAACTTTCCACAAAAGTCTAATAGTCTTTCAGAGTATTTAATCAGTCTTTGCCTTGCAATATTGAGTTTTTAACACAGAAATATGCAAATAAAGGTTTTTATGTTAACTAGTCTTTACAGATATTTGACACTGATTGTACCCAAGATAGTGCAGACTCCAGGCAGTGACAAAGTGTAAAGCATATTTCCTTTTCTTTGTCTCTAGGCTAGTAATATTTTCAAACAAGAATGATAAAATAAAGTACTTGTGCAGCATATAAATATTTCTAAGATTGGATTTTTTTTGTTTGTTTTGTTTTACTGTTTTATTTCAACCCTCAGAGATTTTAGTGCCTTGCTTCACATCTTCCACTGACCCGTACGGGAGCTGTGAATCATAGAATGGTTTGTGTTGGAAGGGACCTTAAAGATCATCTAGTTCCCGGCCCTGTACATGGATGCCATCCACTTGGGCAGGGATGCCACCCACTGGCATCCCTGAGTAGGGATGCACCCCATCCTGTAGAATTATGGTTAAACATTTCTACTTGTCTCTAGATCATCCATCTACATTTAAAAATGGATACTTATTTATATTAAATGACTGAGGCACAAAAAGATTTGCTGTTGCTAGAAGCAGATGCAACATGGTGGAAGAAATAATCATTTTCATAAAATGTCCCTGTTAAGCTCCAGAACAAGATTGCAATAATTACTTCATCTAAAGAACACCGTTCATTACACTCATCTCCTTCTATATTGTACTTCTTCTTTAAGTAGGAGATTATAATCATGTCACTTTATTAATCTGGTACTTCTCTTTGGAATTTTAATTATGAAAAAAATATAAAAAATTGTAGGCTATTGTATCACACATAGTTAAGAAAATAGTTTAGGCCATGATGATATCCTTTGTAATTATCGATTCTAGTCACTGTTTTTGTTTTATTATGCTTTTTCCCTGATTTGAATCATCATAATATATATTTAGTTTTCTATTTCTTTTCTACCAACAGTCTGAATTCCCACATTTAATTTCTGGATGAATTAATACATAATATGTCTTCAAATATGTAATTTAAATATTTTCCTGAAAGTAATTGAAGACTGGCCTTTTATTTGGTAACATTTTGATGTGTGATGTTCAAATGCTGCTTTCTTTGTTGGTCATGCATCTGTAAATGCTTGACAAGGTAAGTATGCACTCAGAAATTCTAAAGGTTAAATCAGATTTTTCATATCAGGATACAGATATTATGAAGTAGGTAACTGAAAAATAAGTCATCTTTCACATCAGTGACATGAGTCAAATCTTCCTCTTCCTCACTTTAAAAGCACCTTTTTGTTCTAAAGTGACTTCCCCTGCTGTATGAGGAGTGTTTCATTGCTGAAAATATTAAAATGGATATATTTATAAGTGCAGTAGATTGCTTATTCATGTCAGCATTTAGTTTTGAGTACATAAGCAGCCATGTTTTCTCTGGTCCTCCTTTTGCTGTTAACATATTTTTAAAGGGACCTTTTCTATTTGTCCCCCACAGTACTGGCCACCTTCAACTCCAACTGAGCTCTGACTGCACAAATTTTCTCCCTGCAAAGGCAAACAGCATCTGTATCCTCCCATGTTGCCTGACCTCGTATCCAGTGGACATACATTTTCTTTTTCTGTCTAAACTCTTCAAGAAGATCCCTGCTCAGCCAAGCCAACCTTGTGCCCCACCTACTTGACTTCCAACATTTTGGAATTGCCTGTTCCTACGCTCTAAGGAGGTGGTACTTAAAAACTGGCTGATACTGATTGACCCTGATGTCTTCAAATGCAGTTTCCCAAGAGACTTTATTAACTAGTTCATTGGGTAGCCTTAAGTCTGCTCAATGCATGTCCAGGGCTGAAGTTTTGGTGGCAGTTTTCCTCCTGTCACCAATGATTTTAAACTTGACTATTTCATGTTCACTATGCTCAAGATGGCCACCAATTGCCAGTTCACCCACGAGACCAAGGTGTTTTAGTAATCTCCTGGACCAGTTTGTATCAGCTGCGTGGTATTGCCAGTACACATCTGGTAAGTTGAAGTCACCCATAAGGACAATGGCAGGTGATCTAGAGGTATCTCCTAATTCCTTAACGAATATTTCATTGGTGTTGTCATCCTAGATGGGTAGCCTATCACACAACAACACACTGCCACAACATCCTCTTTATTTGTTTGTCCCTCAGTTGTGTTATTAGGTTAGCCTAATGCTGCGATGCAGCACTAGGTCTATAACATAGGCATTTATATTAAGAAGTACAATATGGCTCCTTTTCAATGGCTTCCTTATTCTATGCTCACATAGTGTTTTTTGTTTGTTTTTGTTTTTGTTTTTTTTAATTATTTTTTATTTTTTGGTTAGGACAAGTAGGGTAAAATGTTTTTAGTGAAACTTTTATCTCCATTAATTCCAAATGAATATGAGGAAAGTATTTACAACTACGCTAATAACATAAATGGCTAAAAGGTAATGAATTCCAGCTTTAGTACCTGCTAGTTACTGATACTTAATCCATTTCACCTGAACATGCTCAATGGGCTTTAGAAAACATCATGATAAAGACATCAGAGTCATTACAGTTTACCTATCATTCTGCAAAGAACCACTTGAGATACCAATATCTCTGTGTCACAAGAAAAATCTTGAGTCCTTCTTCCTGTACTCCAAAAGTTATTACGTTTGCCTGAAGAACAGTCACAATGGGTGATCCTATTATGATATTATGGTAATTTTCCAAAGCAAGAACCTACTACACTGAGTATTGCCCTTCAAAGCCAAGCATAATTCAGGATATTAAGACAGTCTGTAATTGCAGGTTAAAAGGCTTTTTTTTTTTTTTTTTTTTTTTTTTTTTTTTAAAAAACAAGTTTTCTATATTGAAAAAGAATTACAAAGCTAATAATAATCCCTTTTGTGTCAATACTGTTTCTGTTCTATTAAACCTCGATCAAGCCTCAGAACTCCAGGCTTTTTGAAGCAGTATATAAAACTACTTTTAATGGCACTGCTTTCTCTAAAGCTTATCAGTGCAGTAGGTGCTCTTAGACGCAACAGATTTCTGACTTTTATTCTTTCCTTCATCTATTCTTTAGTCAATATCCTATCTTAGCGAAAGTAATTTTCCTCTCATCGGTCTGCTTTTGTCACCATTTCAACAGTAATTTTTATTTTATTTTATTTTTTTTTTTAAACTTTAAGCTTCATTTTATCTTCTATATATAAAGTATAGAACCACATTTGGAATAAATTCAATTTTTCAAGTCTAAGATAAGTTGTGAAGGAGTTAGGCATCTGAATGATATAAGCAGAAAAAAAAAAAAAAAGGTTAGCTTTGCTACAGGCTTTATAAATTCTGTAGAAGAACTTCTTAGTCCTGTGGGACCTGTTATAATCCTTCAATGTGTTTTAAGAGTTTACTGAAATAAAAATAAAATATGTAGGTGGCAGGTCCTTTGCTCCCAGCATTCACAGCAATCATATTTGGTATTACCTATTTTACAGCTGGATAAAAACAACAACAACAACAACAAAAAGACAATTACAGTTAAACCAAAGTTATTCTTACCTAGGTGATTAGCATTAAGTTCAAATGATAAACACAACTGACATTTTAAGAACCCAATTCTTATCTTGTAAGAGTTAACAAGCGCAATTCCCTGCCCACCAACAATCATGAAAGCAGTAAAAAGTACATGGAGTCTTGCCTTTTTTTTTTTTTTTTTAAATGAAATATTTCATTCTTAATCTTTGGTAAAAGTATTCCAAAGCTTTCAGGCTCACAAATCACTTCTGTCTTTTCACTGTCATTAGTTTTTGAAAGGACTGCAGTTTATCCTATCTGTTTACACAAACATAGTGCTCAAGGACACTTAGCTTTAGCCTTGTAAAAGGCTATTTTTATGGATACTAGATCTTCTTGTCTGTTCACGTTTTATACAAAACTTCAGTTTCTGAGCACAAACATATTTGAAAGGAACTAAGGTGTCTAAACATAAGTGCATGACAGTCTTCTGAGATTTGCTAGTGTATCCTAGACATCTGCATCAGTTTGGCAGATATGACACTGAATTTCGCAGACTTTAGATCAACAACTGCATAAATGAAGAAAAATACCCCATACTGCCTAAGATGATACTGATGTTTAGGCAACTGAATCTTGTACATTTTTTCAGTAAATTGAAAATTGCTATCATGAATTTTCTACAGTAAAATTTAAGTTCTAAGATGCATAGCACATAGCTCTGCCATTTTTTATTATTTTTTTTAAAGTTACCATTATTTGTGGGATAATCACAAATCACAGAATCATAGAATAGTTGTGGTTGGAGGGGATTTGTGGAGATCACCTAGTCCACTAATCCTGCTCAACCTACAACAGGTTGTCTGGGGACATTTCTACTTGTTGTTCTACAAGAAGTGATTTTGTTTGTTTGTGTTTTTGTTTTGTTTTGTTTTGTTTTTTAACTGACCTGATCCCAGTGAGGAGAAGTCTTCCTTGTAACAGACTTTCCCACTGGTCTCAGAGGTATGGGGTTCTGGAAGGGTGGCTTTATCTGTAAAGACAAAAGTAAAGAAGGCATCAATATTCTGGCCATTTTTATGTTCTTTGTCATCAGATCCCCTGCCCCATTCAGCATCAGTCCCACATGGTCCCTTGTCTTGCTTTTGCTTCTGATGTACCTGTATAAACCCTTCTTGTTACCCTTCAAATTCTTCACCAGATTCAGTGTCAGTTGGGCTTCAGATTTCCTAACCCCATCCCTTTGTACTCAGACAGTGTCTTTATATTCCCCCAGGTGATCTCACACTGCTACTCCCTCTTGTATTCTTCCTTTTTTAGATCTGAGTTTTTGTTTGTTTGTTTGTTTGTTTGTTTTCAGGAGCTCTGCATTCATCCACACAGGCTTCCTGCTGCCTTTGCTTCGCTCCCTGTTCACTTGGATGGACTGTTCTTAAGTTCAGAGCAAGTGATCCTTGAAAATCAACTAGCTCTTCTGGACCTGTCTCTCCAGGACCAGCTTCACTGGGACTCTGAACAAGAATCCAAAGTCCACTCCCCTGAAGTCCAGGGTTGTGATCCTGTTGTGATCCCCTCAAGATCCTGAACTGCACCATTTCATGGTCACTTCAATCAAACCTACCCCCAGCCTTCACATCTTCAACCACCTCTTCCTTGTTTGTAAGTATAAGGTCCAGCAAAGTGGCCTCCCCTCATTGGCTCTTTCTTCACCTGTGCCAGGAAGTTATCATCAATGTACTCCAAAATTATCCTTGATTGCTTGTGCTGTGCTGTGTTTTCCCTCTAGATGATATCGGGCTGGTTCAAGTCCTGCATTAAGACCAGGACCTGAGAACATGATGATACTTCCTCCTGGTGCTGCTGTGGGACTTAAATTTAGTTGTTTCATAGGTTTCATTGAATACAGCTTCCAACTCTTTGCCTGCTACCAGGACACTGAACCTGTTATGTACTTATGAATCTGCAGGTGGAGAACCTTTTGGTGCCATAAGTCACAAGCTTCCAGCCTTTACCATCATAGGACTGCCCATTTCCCAATCCAATATGCAAAGACTGACAACAACTCCTTCAGTAGCAGTGGAGACTGAAGCTTCTCTTGTAGCTGCAGGGTCTCAGAGAAGATCTTGCTGATCACTTTCTGGTGATTTCTTATGCTGCACTGGCTGTTAAAGTCCTCCTGCAGTTCCTTCACTTAGTGACACAGATGGTTTGCCAGCCCTTAACCTCTGAAGACCAGAAGCCTACCTTCCGCTGTCCTACTCTCAGCAAGGACTCCCAGGCACCTCTGCAGCCCCAGACCTTGGGAACTCAGTCTGGGTCAAGTCTGCTTACTTTACTTGGAAGGGACTCAAAAAGGTGGCTAAATCAGCCTTCCATTCAATGCAAGGTTACTGAGGAGACAGACTGTTGCTCCAGGCTTTATTGTTTTAGATCTTTGTAAGGCTATATAGAGGGAGAGAATATCTGTTCATTTAAGATGATCTGATTAAGGACCTTGTGAAATGGGATGATAAAGGAAAGGGGAAGGTAATAAACAAAACAAGAGAGACACGGACCTGAGGTGCAAACAACAATGGAGACAATTGCAAGAAACAAACCTAGTTAGTCACATTAACTAGGGCTATAGATGGGCTATTAGATGGGCTAATAGATGAGCTATTAGAAGACTCCAGACACAGGTCTGGAGAGGGCCACCTGGACTTTGTAGCTCATAAGAAAGAGGAACAAGAGGAAAACGAGGAACTAGGATATTACAGAGGGATCAGTGAGTGTATGCAAACTAATGAAGGAATGTGCAGGGGAAATAATTTGGGAAGGAACAAATGGGGGAACAGAGGGAGAGGGGTATAAAGGGGACACATATAAACTGTAAGGAATGGTCCAGCAATTCGTGTCAATAGAGGATTTGAAGGGTTAACATTGAGGCCCAGGTCTAGGGGATAAGAGAACAAAGGGGTTTTCAAAAAAAAAAAAATAAAAAAAGAAAACTGCTGACTATTGCACGGGATGTTGCGCAAGTCTCTGACATCCGGCCCAGAGACTATGAAATGAGGAGAAAGGGGAAGCTAAAGGACAACTGAAGGACAAAGCCTGGGAGGAAGACTACAAGCCTTCAGCATGAGCGACCCCCGAGGGACCACCGGAGACTGATACGCAGGCGCCCTTGGGAGGGTTCGGATTCCGGAAACCAATTATAATAACCCTGCCTTTTCTAGAAGTAGTAATGAATATGTCTAGAATATGAATATGAATATGTCTATGAATATGAATATGTCTATGAATATGCCTAGGAGCATAAAAACCAGCTGCCTGATGTAACGGGTGTGTGTCTTGGTGGAGTGGAGACTCCCGGCCCACCCAGTGCTGTCTGCTTGCCTCTATTTGTTTAATAAACTGTAAACCTTGATTGCAATCCTATTTGGGACTCAGTCATTTATTACATAAAATGAGCCTAGACAGTGCACTTGTTTTATTGAGCCTCGTGCCTTATTACCACAGACTAGTTTCATATTAAAACCTTTCTTAACTATTTGTGTCTAATCTCACTCTCTATCCTGTGCGTCTGTAAGTGCTGCAAGGACTAAGTGCAGCTACGCTGGGGGCTGGCTGGAATCAGAACAAAGTTGCCCGTGATCTGTGGTGTCAGCTACTGGAGCCAGTTAGCCCGCTGCCTCCAGCTACTGCGACAAGAAGGCTGTGTATCCCAACACCAGCTACTGGTGGGACAAGGGTGAGTGAAACGAGTGACGGGCTCTGCACCTGTGTGGCTGGAGTAGGTCTGTGGGTTACAGCCCATGTGCCTGGTGCTGGCTGCTGGGTGGGGGCTGTCTGTATCTTCCCCAGCCTGCATGTGTGTAGGGTGCGCTGTGCATTCTCTAGCAAACTCCAAGCTGGTGAGTAGGGGAACTGTGAAATGAGTGAGAGGGGCCAAGATCCAGGTGTTACACCCAATAGGGAATAGGTTCGTGCCTGGTGCGCCTAGCCAATAGACACATAGAGTTGGAGTCCACACAAAGGTCTTTACTTTAATTCTGCACAGAATTAAATACTTGGTGGTGTTCTGCAAGGCAAGCACACCCTTGACTGAAAGCATGGGTATGTATACATAAATGCTTGCAAAACTATTTCCCTTTATGGTTTCTGATTGGTTGTTCTGACTGGCCTAATTTACTTCTTCCAGTCATGCAAATTACAGAATCAGAAGATTATAGATTTGTGGAGGAGTAGCTGTTGTCTCATTTCCATATTGGTGGAAGTGTTGTTTTTTTTTTTAAAATATATTAATGACCCTTAAGGAGTATAAAGCTAATGGTGGGATGGTTCCCATCTGGTCATTTCCTCATTCTTCCTTTCCTCCTTCTAATTTCCTTTAATTTGGGATTAAAACTTCCTTTGTCCTTCCTGTTTCCTGTAATTTGAGACTACATTGGCAGAGGCGCCATGCTGGTGCTACAGGCATCTGTGAGTGTGTGTGTGTGCTGATGAGCTGGCGTGGGGGGGGGTTGGACCTACACGTGGAGCCTGCTGTCTCCACCAGTCCCAGAGAAGGACCTACAGGAAAGCATTAGTCACATCCATCAGCCTGGGACAGAGACCTCTGGGTGCAATAGGCTTGGTGCAGCAGTTGGGTCAGGAGGAATTTCTGGGCCCAGAGCTGCTGGAGGTGACATCTCTTATATTATCCCTTAGAAGTCTTAAAAACATCTAAAGAAAGAGGTTGTAGAGCCTATTCGATTTAAATTAAAAACAAACAAACAAACAAACAAAAACTTTTCAAATTCTTTACTCTTTATCTTTTTTATTATCTCTCTTGCTTTGCTTTATGACCACTGCCTGTCATTTTCCCACCACACACAACAACTCACACTGCTATTGCATCTGTATTCTAGAGAGTTGACATAGTCTCCAAACAGTTTTCAAAGTCATGTTTCTCTTGCTTTGAAGTAATGATATATTCTCACCTCTAAAGATGGTGTAATTGTATCTTCTTCTGAAGTTACAGTCTACTACTGAGAAACTGAAGTCATTGCAAAATAAGTATTAATTCTGCCATATGTTATTTTTCTTGTCTTAACGTAACCGCCCTCCAAGGTTTGTGGGGAAGGGGGTGGTACACGTTCAGAGTGGTGACATTTGTTTTCCCAAGAAACCATTATATGTGATGAGCCCTGCTTTCCTGGAAGAGGCTGAACACCTGCCTGCCAATGGGAAGCAATGAATGAATTTGTTGTTTTGTTTTGCGTTACTTGCATATGTGGCTTTTGCTTTATTTAGTAGGCTGTCTTTATCTCAGCCCATGAGTTCTCCCACTTTTACCTTTCGAATTCTCTCCCCCATCCCACCTGGAGAGAGTGAGCAAGAGTCTGTGTGGTGTTCAGCTGCCTGCTGGGGTTAAAACACAACGTGTACACCATGAGGAGAATCTGAAGGTGTGCATGCCATATGATAATGTTCTGTGGCCTCCATCCCCAGGCCCCACAGATCACCACTGTGCACATCCAAGGACATCTTTTTAATCTGTCGATAAAGGGCTAAATAAATAAATAAATTTGGTGAATATGTGTTCTGCTTTTTATTTGAGCTGTTTAAAATGAGAAGGAAAGGCAATTATGGTGCCTTTTCAAGGCATTCCATTGTTTGACTTGAAGATGTCAAGAAGTACCATGTCTGGTTTGACTGTGACAGCCACTACACCTCTCAGTGTGTATTTTCTGCTGTTATGTCTACAGAACATCTCCACAGACCTAAATCACCAAATGTCTCCAAACCCCAATCTTCAGCTCGGTCCTGTTCAAATGATCCATTCATATTGTCTGACATGAGAATATACACCTAAAACTAAGACCCTTTTACTTGTTGAACAGTGGTTATAGATGGATGTTGGAGTAACAGCACAACACATGAATGAGGTGGTACAGGCACCATGCATGATGAACCCTGCCACTGCCCCACAGCCAGAAGAATGGTAAGTGCAGTTCCAGGAATTAATTAAACTACAAGGGATGATCACCTGAGACACTACTTGTTGATAATAAAGCTTTTCTCTTTCTCCCTTTCCTATTTGTATTATAGGAAAAGTGTCTGTCCTCAGTAAGCCACTGAAGGCTGTTGCTCAAACTTCCTCTAGTGATCTCACAAAGTTTTCTGAAACATGCTATGAGGAAAGCAATTTTAGCTTAATATAGTGTCCTAAACACATTAAGACCCAAACAAACAAAAATCCCACCTGTAAGAACAGGGATATAGATATATAGTTTATCACCGTTTTCAGCTACCTACATCTTTTCACTCCTTGTAACAAGGTGTTGCATGGTTTTGCATCATCCATTAAATTGGTATTACCTCAGAAAAATAATATGAAGCAATAGCCAAATGAAAAATACTCTGTGTGATATACACAATAGGTCAGTAGGTTTAGGTTAAGCAAAAAAAAATCTTCTCTTTTTACTCATGCCAATTTCATATCTCCACAATGATTTTTTTTTTTTTTTTTTTATAAATGTTATGTACACCTTGAAGGATACATAAAGTAGGAAAGGATTCAGACATATATGCTTCAGTAATCATTGATTAAGCAATGAATTCTAACTACCCGTTTGTTTCTACAAATGCTCCTTTTCATAAGAAGCAACCCTGCATAACCTTAGGTGTTTTGCTGAGTGACCAGGGACGTTATCGCTCCCTCTCATGTGTCTTACACTTCCTTTCTCTTAAGTCCAGATCATATTGGTTTCTATTCACCTATTGTAATCACAGTGACAATCAAAGCAAAACAATTTTTAAAAAGCAACTGCACTTCCCTTATTAGACAAAGGCAAAAGCTATGTATAGATTTATGAGAACAAAACTAAATATCAGCATTCAAGACTACAGCTTCCTTTCAGGGAATTCTTCTGCCTTGTCTGTTATTCTGGACTTTTCCTTCAGTAAACAAGTGTTTTCCTCATTGCAAATATGTTCTTGGACATAATACTCAGTGAGTCCTGCTGCAGTAGATATTTGCATATATCTACATATTTCTGTTTCAGGGGTATCTCAGAAGGGGGGAGAATAAAACGGGAAATGGCAGAAAAGAGTGAGGGGAGGAACATTTTAAAGTCATCAGATGTAGGCCAATTGTCTGTCCTCCTAGAGCAAAGTGAGTTTAATTATTGATGAGTGACTGTTTATTCCAGGACATGTACACAAATGCTTTCATATTTTTTTTGTGTGTGAATGGGCTGATTCTAGAATATTATGAATGGTAGTGGTATCTTAAATCTAGTCCCTAAAGTTTTGCTGAAGCACCCATATTTAGAGATGTAAGTGTTAATCATCAGAAGTCAGGAAAAAAAATAAAAAATTCAATAATAGCTCTGTTGGATTTAAAAAAAAAAAAAAAAGTCTATTTCAAATATACTTAAAATGTAGTAATTTTCAAGTATATTTGAATGATGTATAGCAACCAGCTACTGCAAAAAGGTTTCCAAAAAGATTTCCCTTTGCCCATGTGAAGGACAAGGAATCCTCTTTCTTCACAAGTGATGGGTTCAGTACCATCATCTCACATAATTTTGCCATGGAAAAAATTTACAAACATCAGAAAACTCCAAATAAATAATTCACACCAAACGTCTCCTTGACTGTGTCAGTAATTCTTCATGAAGGCTGCAAAGATTCGCTACTCATTAGGACCTGAGGAAATGGCTTAAAGTTGTGACAGGGGCAGTTCAGGTTGGATATCAGGAAAAGGTTTTTCACCGAAAGGGTGGTTGGGCACTGGAACAGACTTCCAAGAGAAGTGGTCTTGGCACTGAGCCTGCCAAAGTTCAAGAAGTGTTTGGACGATGCTCTCAGACACATGGTCTGACTTTTTTGTGTGGTCCTTTGGGGACCCAGTAGATGGACTTGATGATCCTTGTGGGTCCCTTCCAACTCAGGATATTCTATGATTCTCTGACTCTGTAAGGTTTTAGATGCTATGACAATAAGCAGAAGTAAAAAAAATCTTGGAATCGATTTTATTAGTCTCCACACAAAAGACAACATGCATCTAGCCAAACCTTGAAGTGATGTCAAATTTTGAGTATCGGCTAACAGAACATCCAGACTCTCAAATGAAGAAAACTGATGTGAATGTGCATATGTGCTATGAATTTGAGTTTATGAGATGAAGTAAGCCTTTCTCCTTTTATTTCTTAATATTGAAATTTGCATAGAATCATAGAATGGTTTAGGTTGGAAGAGACCTTAAAGATTATCTAATACCAAACCCCCTGCCATGCACAGGGAAAAATGCCACAGCTGTTTTGACTTCTTTGAAAATACAGTGTATATTTTTCATGAAGGATGATAAACAAGCTAAATGTTCAGAAGTATGTGACAGTGATATTGACCTGCGAAATGGTCCTGTGAAACCAAGGCGAACAGTGTACTTTGCTGATTTTACCCATCTGGGCAGCAGAACACCACCACAATTGCTCTCTCTCTTTCTTACACACACGCACACACAGACACAAAGAAAAAAAAGGGGGAGAAAATATGACAGAAAGGGCTCAAGTGTTGAAATAAGAACAGGGAGATCACTCATCAGTTATTGTCATGGGCAAAACAGACTCAGTATAGGGAGATTAATATAATTTGTTGCCTATTACTAGCCGACTAGAACAGTGAGAAACTAAAAGCAAACTAAAAACACCCTGCACCCCATCCACCCTCTTCTAACTTTAAAATGCTATGGTTATGCAGTAAATTAGTAGTCATTGGACAAGAGGCTTAAGTATTTACTCAAAAACCAACAAACATCAAGACTTCTTGTCTCACTCAAAGATTACATTTTTGTGCTACTGATTAGACACTTAGAATATAACAGAACAAACATTCACAATTAACAGTGAATTTATTATTTTAACTCATTCTTAGTTAATCTCCCCTTCCCCTCCCCATCTTCTCTTTTTCAAAACCTAATTTTTGACTAATTACCAATTATGAATCAGTATTCTAGCCCTTACTGACTGCAATTGTATGCTGTACTTGGTCAAACACTACTTGCAATATATATATATAACCAAACCTCTCTTTTTGTACAAAAGGAAACAGAAATGAAATAGGGTCAAATTTATAAAATGTTTGTTAATTAAAAAATTAAAAAAGAAAACAATGAACAGAACTTATTTCATAGTTAAAGTAGTCATTATGATGGCTTGTTTTGGTTACTAAATCACAATGTCCTCAGCTGGCTGGTGTTCACATGGTATACATGTATTGCAAAAGTGATATTAAATTTGTCAGCTTTATCAGCTTTTTCTTTTTATATACTGGATGCATCTGTTAAACAAGATAACAGTTTTCTTCACATTTAAAGAACTAACATTTGAACATGAACTGCATTCCAGACAATGGTGGATATCAAAGAGAGAGAGAATTATTACATAGCAGTGAAATGGATGTTTGCTTGTATTTTTTTTTTCCTCTTCTTGTCAGAACAACTCTGCAGATATTTGAGGTTCTTGAAATGTTTTGAAGCAATGTTTCTGAATTGATAAACAGTCATGGAAGTCTGTGAAGTAAATTAAAGTTGTCTCATCAAGCCACTTTTCATCATGACTGTGGCTTTTTTACTTTTTTTTTCCAGTATTTTTCTCTTTCTTTTCTTCCCTTTCTCTCTCCCTTCCCTTTTTCCATTAATTCATGCATGCATGCTTGCAAAGTATATCAAAATTATATACAGTTTAAAATTTGAAATATTTTAATATATGTAAGTACCTAATTATTATATTTTGTATTTGTAGATTTTGTACATCTTTTTTCATCTTTTTCTAAGCATGTGTATGGCTATCTCACAATATCATGATAATTCTTAAATGATAATTCATAAAACTAACTCATAAATGATGTCCTATATAACCATAATGGATATGGTACCTAAGAGCCAATTAACGAATTTTATACAGGACATAATATCAGCAACTGACAATCAAATAGCACTTTTTTTTTTTTTTTTAAGTGTAAATTATAAGTTTTTTCTGTCTTTGTTTATCATATGTTGTAATGCAGTCTGCAAATGAATACTAGTAATTTGCTTCAAAGTTTTGGATCCTTCATCAGTTCAACTAAACATGAAAAAAATCAAGCAGTCTGAATGCAGTAACTTTGCAAAATGGTTTGAAGCGCTTTGGATCTTTTTGTTAGGTTGGAAATGGAATGTGACACATGGCATCTATATTCTAAACATTATATATACACATAGTAACTAAATGGCTCCTTATCTCTCTTTTTTTTTTTTTTTTTTTTTTTTTTTCTCCACCCTCTGGGTGACATCTAACTGTGAGCAGCATATGAATTTTATTGAAAATAGTAAAAATGGTTGGAAAAAATGCTAAGTAATGGTTCTATAATTTTTAACACAAATTGCTTGAGTAATCAATATTTTTATCTTAACTGTAGTATTTAGAAAACTTGAGAAATAATAATAATCATCATAGTAAAACAGAAAAACTTTTACTTATTAGAAACAGTATTTCAGTTCTTTCCTGTTATTAAAATCCTCTGAGAAGAACCATTTGTGAATACACAGCTACACAGAAAATCACAAAACACTGCTGCTGCATAACGACACACTTTCTAAAAATATAAACAAAAAGATAAATCCTTATGAAAGCACAGACTTTGCTATTATCACATAAGAATGTTCCTCATTCTCTGGACTACAACTATACATTGTTTTTGAAGTGTATGCTTCTCTGCTTTAAGTTCCAAGTACCATTGAAAATATATTTTTAAAAAAACATTTATCTAAAATTGTGCCTCAGTTTTGATCCCATAATCATTCATTTTAGCAAAACTTTACTGAATGTGTGCAGATCAAGTTTTGCCTATAACTTTACAAACACTCAATGTAACTTGAGTCGGATTTTCCATAGATTTTCCTCAATGGCTGTAAGTCAGTCTTTGAAAGGAACGAAATGATTTTCATTTAGTACACTGATGCAATTTATAGAGCAATCAAAAGGGATTGTTAAAACTGGACAATTTTTTTTTGGCCTCACATTCGAATGTATTTTAATCAACTGAGGCTGTTTAAACTGTGTTAAAATACAGTCACTGTATGTAATCAGTGAAGAGAAATTTCTGAGTTCAGTGAATTCAGTGAAGAGCTCATGAGTTCAATCTCCCACTACTATATGTCAGTCTACTGAAAATTATACTGTGAAAACTGAGATCATTTTAGAAAACTGGGCCCCAACAGAGAGAAAAATGTTTTTGCACTATTTGCAGTAAACTATTGATTAATATGAAGAATACAAATTTATTTCAAATTAAAAGTCTAATAGCAAGGTATTTCAAAAAGCAGACACTAATGATGGGCTTTAATTATTTACCATAGCTCTTTGCAGGGCACCAAGTTTAACATAAATGTGCCTGGCAAATTGAAATGACCTAACAGAAGCTTAGTGTTTCTAGCTTAGGAAAGAAATGGAGGAAGCTTTTCTGCTTTAAGAAACCAAATTCATCTGCAGTCTGTGGTGGTTAGACTTACAACCAGTTCCAGTATTTCCCCAGCTTAGAAAGCACTCTGTAAGGTCACCTGACAAGTCCTAGAAGAACCTGTCCCAAGGAAAGACAGCAGGAGGATTAGTTCAGCTTGAGAGGAAAGGCTATCAGGCATGTAAGGAATACTTAATGCTTCCATCTGCAGCTGTCAGTGTTAAAATATTTCCTCTCCTGATTCAAAATACGTCTGTGGGAGAATGTGTGCGTGTATCTTGCTTCAGGCTCAGTCACTGACTTCTGGATCAGTTTTGCATCTTTGAGGACTGTAAGATAACACTTCAAATGAAAACAGGAAATAGTCAGGTAGTTTCACTTCAAATTGTGAATGTACATTAGTCCTTGTTGTATGATTGGGTCTCAAGCAGGAGCAGGAACTCTAGGTAGCATTACTGGTGAGTCCAGTGGGCGTACAGACTAAAGAGGAGCATGTTTAAGGAATATTCTCAGCTCTTTACAGCAGATCAAGGATTGCCAGACATAAGAAAGAGTCTGCTCCAAAGGTTTAGGGCTAAAGGGAGACTGAGAGAGCTTTTTTCAGTGATGCTCACTGGGTACTCTCTGAAATATACAAAATTCCACTTAACGACAAAAAAAATAAAAACATAAAATAAACTTGTTTACTGTGAGGGTGTGAACAATAAAATAGGTTGCCCACAGTGTTGGTGATGTCTCCGTCCCTAGCGTATATTTCAAGATCTGACTTGACATAGCCCAGGGCAACTTAATCTAGCTGACACTGCTCTGAACATGGGTGGCTGTACTAGGTGATTTTCAGAGGTGCCTTCCAGCCTCGGTGATTGATTCTCTGATTTTAAGGTGCCATGGCTCACAGTTTCCACTCCTACATGTGTTTTCTTTGGTTTTAAGTCATATCAACCCTGAGGTACAAGACCAAAAGTCTGTGAAAGTTGCCATTATTTAGGAAAAGAAAGAAGGAATTTAAAGTCATCTTCAGGAAGAGGAACAGACAGTGAATTTGGAACTTCCAAAGAAGATGAAGAAAACTAGGTAGCCTTAAGTAAGCCTAAGAACTGCAGGCACAAAGGGCCAGATGGCCAAACAACATTCCCAAGCGTAAAGGAAACCATAAGCAGGAGAGGATGCTTGAGGATAAAGATGACAGAGAAGCATTGACTTGGGAACTTGCAAGAACAAATGACAAGGTAAATTAGGAAATATAGGTATAAGAAACTTGTTTTCAAAGAGACAGAACACATTTTCAGGGTAGTTAATATTCACTGCATGGATCAGTATAAGGATATTACTAATACAACTGCTGTTGTTTCTATTGCCATATTTCATGAATGAAAAGGATGTGGTTTGTGGGATCTTAATTGGGATAGGTGTTTATAAAAAAAACAACTTATATTAAAAACAATATATATTAAAAATTGTTGGGAAACCATCTAGAGTCATTGCTATTAATCAGATATTAATACTGGAAAGACCTTTTCAGAAGATGAAAACAAAAATGTGATTCAGTATTGGGATCATTAAGTAAAATTGGTGGTATTTTAAATTGAAGTAGACCTTCTTCATTAAAACTGTAAGAAATATACAGAAAAATGTATTTTCTGTGCCATCAAATGGAACAGTAACTGCCTCCCTATAGCTCAGTTCTTCTGGTAAATAGCACTTGCAGTACAGTTGGAAGATCACATTTTTTCAGAATGAATTCTGTTAAATTGGCACTAAGATAAAGTTGAAAGCTGATAAAGTTTAGCAACTAACACAGTAATAAGCCCACATCTCTGAAATGGAAATTAATTTTGTACAATTAGTCTTTTGCTTACTCCTAATCCTTCTCAACAGCACTTCAAGAATCACTTCAGATAATCAAATTTTACATTTTATTTCTTGAGCTCCTTTGAGGAACATAGAAAATTTTTGTGTCCTTTGAAGTCTGCAGTTTATTAAAAACATAATTCTACATAGCAGATTTTTTTTTAATATATAAAAAACAAATAGGTCACCTTGATGGACATATGATTATTTTGGCATTCTAAAATCATTTATTAGACTAGTTATTAATTTATTTTGAATATTGATGAAAAATGTCAAAACACTTGTATAATTTACAATTCATAAGCCAAAGTAATAGAAGTGTATGAAAGAAGAAATTAAACAGGAAGAACTAGCTAACAAGTGATATGTAATAATAGCATGTAATGAGTTATGAGTGGTGTTCCTCAGGGGTCAGTATTGGGACTGGTATTATTTAACATCTTTGTCGGTGACATGGACAGTGGGATTGAGTGCACCCTCAGTGAATTTGCCGATGACACCAAGCTGTGTGGTGTAGCCAACATGCTGGGATAAAGGGATGCCATCCAGAGGGACCTTGATAGGCTTGAGAAGTGGGCCTGTGTGAACCTCATGAGGTTCAACAAGACCAAGGGCAAGGTCTGGCATCTGGGCTGGGGCAATCCCAAACAAAAATACAGGCTGAGCGGAAAATGGGTTGAGAGCAGCCCTGAGGAGAAGGACCTGTTGGTGTTGGTTGAGGAGAAGTTCAACATGAGATGGTAATGTGCACTTGCAGCCCAAAAAGACAACTGTATCCTGTACTGCATCAAAAGAAGCGTGGGCATCAGGTCAAGGGAGGTGCTTCTCCCACTCTGCTCTGCTCTGGTGAGATCCTACCAGGAGTACTGTGTTCAGCTCTGGGGCCCCCAGCACAAGAGGAACATGGACCTATTAGAACATATCCAGAGGAGGGCCACAAGGTTGACCAGAGGACTGGAGCACCTCTCCTATGAAGGCAGGCTGAGAGAGTCAGGGCTATTCAGCCTGGAGAAGAGAAGGCTCCACAGAGACCTTATAGCGGCCTTCCACTACCTAAAGGGTGCCTAGAGGAAAGCTGGAGGGGGGTGGAGGGATGATGACAATTTTTGTCAGGGATTGTAGTGGTAGGACAAGGAGTAATGGTTATAAACTAAAAAAAAGGTAGATTTAGATTCGATTTTGGAAGAATCTGGTTACCCAGAGAAGCTGCAGATGTCCCATGCCTGGAAGTGTTTAAGGCCAGTTTGGATAGAGCTTTGAGCAACCTGATCTAGTGGGTGTTATACCTGCCCATAGTATAACACCCAACATGGGGGGTTGGAACTAAATGATCTTTCAGGTCACTTCCAATCCAAACGATTCTATGATTCTATGATGCTGTGTGCTCCAAATATTAAACAAGACAGCTGTGAATATATCTTGATGTTGTGTGAGATCTGCATATTTCAAGGTAAAAATCTTTTGCTGCTATTAAGCTACTTTAATGCATTTCCTTCTTATTTTTGTTTGCCATGAGTAAAATATGATTTTGTCATTTGAACTGCATCTCTTTGTGCTGGTTCCAGTCATACAGGGCAGCTGAGCTCAACCACATCCCAAAGTGAAAGGGGGAGAAAACATGATGAAAAGGGTTCAAGGACTGAAATAAGGATAGGGAAATCACTCAACAACTATAGTCATGGGCAAAACAGACTCAGCGCAGGGAGATTAATGAGATTTATTACCTATTATGTACAAGCTAGAGCTGTGAGAAACTCAAAACAATCTAAATACACTTTCCCCCTCATCCACCTTCTTCTGTGTACTACCCTCAGGCAGCACAGGGGAATGAGGAATGGGGGCTGCGGTCAGTCTATAGCACTTCGTTTCCACCACTCCTTCACAGTCTCTCTCTGCCCCTGCTCCAATGTGGGATCCCTCCCACGGGATGCTGTCCCTCCCTAAACTGATCCTGCTTGGGCTTCCCACAGGCAGCAGCTCTTCAAGAACTGCTCCAATATGAGTACGTGCCAAGGGTCCATCTGTCAGGAGCAAATGGCTCTAACATGGGTCCTCACAGGCAGCAGCTCCAGCCAGACCCCCTGCTCCTGCGTGGGATCCTCTCCAAGCCTGATGTTTACTTGGGAAGACAAGACCATCATTTTGAATGTTTCCTCCATCCTCCTCCCTTGCCTTCCTTCCCTTCCACCCCCCCACCCCCCCCCCCCCCGCCCCCCCAGCTTTTCTTGTTAAGCATGGCACTGTATGCTATGATGGAATTCTCTTTGGTCTATTTGGATTAGCTGTTCTGGCTTTATCCCCTCCCAGCTTCTTCTGCACCCACAGCCTACTCACTGGCAATGCAGTATGAGAAGCTGAAAAGACCTTGAATCTGTGCAAGCACTTCTCAGCACCAACTACAAACAGTCACTGTGTTATCAATCCTGTTTTGGTCACAAATCTAAAACACAGTACCGTAGAAGCTTATATGAAGAAAATTATCTCTATCCCAGATAAAACCAATAAAGTACATTGCTATATTTTGTAAAGTTCAAGTCTAAGTGAATTGCAAAGTTTAATCTGAGACTGAGAGGTTTGTTGCACACTGGAACACGCTCCCCAGGGAAGTAGTCACTGCACCAAGCCTGGTGGAGTTTAAGAAGTGTTTGGACTGTGCACTTAGTCACATGGTCTAAAATTTTGGGTAGACCTGCGTGGTGCCAAGAGTTGGACTCGATGATTGTTACGGGTCCCTTCCAACTTGGGATATTCTATGATTCTATGATTCTATCTATTTAATTGCAAAATTTTATCTATTGTTGGTGCCATCTTTTATTTGTCACTACCATTTGTTTTTACTTGTTTTAATTAATTTTGTTGTTAAATTTTGCTGTTTAATGGTTTCTAATTAAATTTTAATTATTTGACAATATTATACCTATATTTCTCATTTTGCCAACTGAAAAGTTGGTTTCTCATAGGATCCTACTGCACAAAATGTCCAGCATACAGCTAGAAAAAAATCATACAATGGGTGAATAATTGGCTGACGTGTAGGGCTCAAAGGGTTATGGTAAATGGGGTTACATCAGGCTGGCAGCCAGTCACCAGTGGGGTCCCCCAGGGCTCCATTTTAGGGCCAGTTCTTTTCAATGTTTTCATAAATTATTTGGATGTAGGACTAGAAAGTGTTTTGAGAAAGTTTCCTGATGATACCAAACTGGGAGGAGCTGTTGACCCTGTCGAGGGTGGAAAGGTCTTTCAGAGAGATCTGGGCAGACTGGAGAGCTGGGCAATCACCAACCGTATGAAGTTTAACAAGAGCAAGTGCCAGGTCCTGCACCTGGGAAGGGGCAACCCTGGCTAAATGTACAGACTGGGGGACAAGATGCTGGAGAGCAGCCCTGCAGAGAGGGATCTGGGGGTTCTGGCTGATAGCAAGCTGAATATGAGCCAACAGTGTGCCCTGGCAGCCAGGAGGGCCAACCATATCCTGGGGCGAATCAAGCACAGCTTTGCTAGTCGGTTGAGGAAAGTGATTGTCCCGCTGTACCCTTCACTGATGCAGCCTCACCTCAAGTACTGTGTTCAGTTCTGGGCACCACAGTACAAAAAGGATGTAAAACTGTTGGAGAGTGTCCAGAGATGGGCGATAAAGATGGTGATGGGCCTAGAGGGGAAGACATACGAGGAGTGGCTGAGATCACTTGGTCTGTTCAGCCTGGAAAAGAGGGGGCTGAGGGGAGATCTCTTCATGGTCTACAGCTTCCTCATGAGGGGGAGTGGAGGGCAGGCACTGATCTCTTCTCTCTGGTGACCAGCTATAGGACTCAAGGGAATGGAGTCAAGCTGAGACAGGGGAGGTTCAGGTTGGATATCAGGAAAAGGTTCTTCACTGAGAGGGTGGTTGTGCACTGAAAGAGGCTCCCTAGGGACGTAGTCACAGCACCAAGCCTGTTGGAGTTTAAGAAGCATTTGGACTGTGTTTTTAGTCATATGGTCTGAATTTTTGAGTAAAGCTGTGTGGAGCCAGGAGTTGAAGTCGATAATCTTTGTGGGTCCCTTCCAACTTGGGATATTCTATGATTCTATGATAGGTTTGTCCAAGCCATGAGCAGCCCGTTTCTCCAGGAGAATGCTGTGGGAAACAAATGCTGTGGTGTCATGCTCAGAGCTGCCTTCTGAGGTTAAACCTCAACATTATTTGACTGTGCTTATGTAATAGGATTACCTTCATTCTTAATTGAAAGTACATTAACAAGTCCTTTACTTGACTTTGGTGATTTCAGAGGAGGCATAAATGTATAAATAACAATTTAGGCAGCAATTCACAAATTGCATAGTGCATAAAATGGTCAGACTAATGGAACTGCATTAGATAAAAGAGGTGCAAGCTTCCAGGAATATGCATGATTTTCTTTCCCACCTTACCTTAAGGAAGAGCCTGGTTGCCATAATGTGTTTACTCACAGTTGCTCCAGGTGCTGGAGCAGAGATTCCTTGCAGTCCATGGAGTGGACTCTTCTGGAGCACATATCCACGCTGCAACCTGTAGAGGACCCCACAGTGGAGAAGGCGAATATTTCCCTGAATGACTGCAGTCCACAGAATGATCCATGCTGGAGCTCAAGATAACAGTGAGGAGGAAGGAGTGTCAGAAAAAAACTATTATAAACTGACCACAATCTCCTATTCCCTATATCACCTGCACTATTTGGTGTGTGGGGGAGGTAGAAAAGTTGGGGATGAAGGAGTGAAGTTGAGCCTGGGAAGAATAGGGGCCTAGGGGGAAGGTACTTTATTCTTGTTTCTCACCATCCCTCTGCATTTTTAATTGGCAATAAATTAAATACATTTTTCCCAAGTTAAGTTTGTTTTGCCCATGAAAGTAACTGGAAAGTGATCTCCCTGTTTTAATCTTATTTCCTTCCCTTGTACTGTTCAGAAGGGTCAATGAAAGAGCATCTGGGTGGAGGGTCTTGTTGCTGATAAAGGTTAACCTACCATACCTTATTCTCCCAAACTGTCTTATCTTTTTAATTTGTGAATGTTAGAAGAGTTTTTGTCTCTTGCCTAGAAATAGAATAATAGCCTTCTCAGAATTTCTATATTTTTAATTGTTTCAGTAAAAACTGAAATGACATAGTAAACTCTACCTAGACAGCAAAGAGATTTCTGATTGCATAAAAGTGAACTATGCATACAGCAGGATCAGGAAATTACTGTGTCATCTTTCATGATTTTTCTGCCCTATGTCTTTGGAAAAATGTATAGTTGTTCATTAGAATTTTATACAAAATGTTTGGTGGTGACATCTAAAAATATTTATATATGTTAAATTTATTAAGGTTAAAAACAACAAAAACAAAATAACAACAAAAACAAAACAACAACAACAACAACAAAACACCATTATACCATGTGCCTGAAAACTGAGCATCTTTTTTTCTGTATAAGCCAAGATCTGTTATGAAGTTAACAAAGATTCTTTCTAGTATAAAAATAACATGACCTTGTACTTTCTGTTTTTCATTCTGTTTTTGTTTTAGTTTCTTATAAATAACATTTTCAAAGATCTGTAATTCTATATGAATATGATTTTTATTGTCAGACATCCCATTTTGGTACAGTAAAGACAATCAAGAAATAGTTCTAATCTGTATTTAAACACTGAATGCCTCTTATTTTTATTCTCTTTATAATTCTTTTGCCTCTCAAAACAGAGGCAGTAGAGTTAATTACACTTCTGTTTCTTAGGAATATATGAATATATTTTTTCTGATTTTGCAGGGAAATATAGCCTCATATAATCTGAATGTGAGGTCATGATCATTAAGCAACCATATGGTTAAAGTTTCTTTGAGATCTCTGTATTTCCTAATGTTTCACTAGTGAAATGTCAAACAAAATAAAATTATATAAAAGTTAAACTGCTCAGCAATAATAGCAGAACTGAATGATGGGAGCTGAAAAGATAAGAAAATGTATAAGCAAGCACAACAAAGACTGGCTTCCAAAGCTGTCTGGAGATCAGTTTTCCAGATAATGAGGGTGCTATTATGATGAACTATTATGTCTGTTTAATGACATTATCATTTGTAAATGCATATATGTAAGTGTGTAAGTAAAGGAATAAATGATTCTCACAAGGCAGGAATATGTCTCTTGTCTACACACTTACATTTGTAGTTCTCTAATTGAAGGCAGGCCAGTCTAGAGTTATAAGTATTATTCCAGGAAGGGAGTTTCACATATTTTTAAAATTCATTGTAAGAAGAGAGCAGAGAAATACATGAATATATTTGTGCTGGTAGCTACTTGGAAAAATACACTGAACAGTCATGGGAAGGACCATGAGCCAGAAGGCTCTAGAATATTTTCCAAATTGGGACAATCCATAGCATGTGTTTGCGAACAGTGTTCCAAGCAAGAGTTTGTTTCTAGAAAATGTTTCTACCCCTGAGTGGACATTTCATGAAGATGTTTATATTTTGTACTGAAGGTTTTGTTTATTTGTTTGTTTTTGTTTTCAATCAAATCTAAATTCAGAGTATGCGCAATGAAATCTTGATATATGGAATTCTGATTTTTTTAAAAGAAGCTATTCATGATCTGAAGCAGTGTATCTCTGTATCAAAAGTAGTTGTCTAAGAGTGAGGGAAGAAAAACAGCAAGGGCTAGAACAAAACTATTCACACGTTAACAAGATAAACGATTGCCATTCAGCGTGAACAATTCTGAGTGCCCTAACAGATTTTCTTTGGCAAATTGTCCCATGCTACCAAAGCAAGGAACTCATTCCTACACCTCCACAATAAAAGCCATGCCCACAATATAGTGTGTGTGTGTAGCAGAGATGGGTCCCAGCATATATTTATCTAGGAATAACTGCAGAGATCACAAACACTGTACTGTTTTGGATCACTTTCTTTTACTTTGATGACTGTATGGTGGTGGTGTTTGAACACAGTAATTCTGACCATTAAGAGGTCAGGTCAGAGAAAAAAAGAGAGATAGGAATAGAGTTTAATAGTTTATGTTTAAAAGCACAAGAAATAAATTGTTTTTCTCCTTTAAGCAACTGTTTTGACATCAAAAAAGCAGATCTAGATATAGGGTCATGTCTCAAGGTAAGGGCATAGGTATGACCGTAATCCCTTGCTAAAGTCTTTTTTTTTCTTTTCCTCTCCTCTCCTCTCCTCTCCTCTCCTCTCCTCTCCTCTCCTCTCCTCTCCTCTCCTCTCCTCTCCTCTCCTCTCCTCTCCTCTCCTCTCCTCTCCTCTCCTCTCCTCTCCTCTCCTCTTCGCTCCGCTCCTCCCCTCTCCTCTTTCTCCTTTCTTTTCTTCTTTTCTTTTTTCCTTCCTTCCTTCCTTCCTTCCTTTCTTTCTTTTTCTTTCTTTCTTTCTTTCTTTCTTTCTTTCTTTCTTTCTTTCTTTCTTTCTTTCTTTCTTTCATATTAGCAGTGGTGAATAATTGGGATAAGAACTATTTAAAGGAGAAAAAAAGGCTGAGAGCTCTGACCTATGAATTTATATATATATATATAGATATTTGTTAAAGCATAAATACTCAGAGAACTCTTTGGGTGCATACGTGTACTGTTTTAATTCAGATCAAAACTTTGTTTTTAAACAGAAACTCTTGATTGTCCCCCTTTGCTACATTTCAACTTATATTGACATATGATAACTCAATACACAAACTATTTTTTTTTCTCCATTTGTTAAAAATAAACTGAAAGCTATGCTTGTGGAGCACATGTAATGTGCTCCAGCCACTAATTTGTATTCAGTTCACAGTATCAAGCGAGAGGTTATCTGAGGAAACACTGAAATATGCATTGTGCGGATGTTACCTCTGCATTTTCTCTGCAAGCTGCTTTATTCTACATATTTGCTATTATTCCTCATTGCTATTTGCTAGCCTAGTTATAACATTTTTGTTTCTTTCTCCATATTATTATTTTCCAAATTATCTTGTTATCCCTCTTCTTTCATTTTAAAAATTATATATATATATATATATATATGAGATACTAGCTAGTTCCTTTTTTCTCTAACCTAACTTCAGCCTTTTTTCTTTATTTGTTTTTATCTCTCCGCCTACCCCTCCAGTCTTCCTCTATTAATGACTGTATTGAAGAATACTCTGCTAGGGGAACAAGTACAGTGTTATATTTTTGTAATACTTTCCTTATTTTTCTTCCTGAATAAATTCTATTGTAAGAGCTTAGAAAAACATTAATTATTTGTTTCCCCTCAGACAGGATTCTAATAAGAGTGTCCTGAGAATTTCCTCTTTTTATAATAATATGTTGTGAGAGAAAAAAAGAGGCGTTGACAACTGTAGGATATAGAGAGTGGGAGGATAGTGCAGGCACCATCTTGACATGTGAAAATAGGCTGTATGTTTAACTAAACAAGTCTGAACCCTCAAAGACTACTAACATTGTTCTGAGTTGAAAAAAGCATATTTAAAAGAAGCCTGTTGTTTCAATCAGCTTCATTCATATACTTGAAGAACTTGAAGAGTTCAGCTATGCTTTCTATATGCAAAAATCAATCTATATCAAAACATCTTCACCTTCTTTTGTACTAAAGAACAAGAGATAAAGCTTGAATTGCTGAACCTTTGTGACTAATGATTCAACTTCAAGTTATCAACTTTTGTTATATACTCACGCTGCTTTAAATAAGTTCTCAAATATGTTTGCACATTTTTATTTTTTTTTTTGATTTTAAAGGAGGTCTTCAAAGACAAAGAAGAACATAGATTGAGCTGGGCTACTTTTAGATTTCTGTCTGTTTGCAGGTACATTTCAATTTAAGCACAGTTTTCACTGATAAGTTTGTTTCAGTCTGTGTTAGAGAAAGCACTACTATTTTCTGAGTTTTGTTTAAAAGATTTTGCATTGAACAACACAGAAACCTCTTTACAAGAAGTTTATTAAAATTGGAATTGTCAGTTTAAAAGTTATTTACATTTGCTCCACTGTATTTCCTGAGAATTATACAAGAAAAGGATCTGCATAGAATCCATGAATATGCATAAATACATCTACAAGCAATCCAAATGCTTCTTTATACAAAATAAATAAAGACTTGTTAAAAATGAAATTAATCTTGCACAGACTTCTTCAGTACTGTAAAAGGCCGTTCATGAGAAATACATAAAAGATTTCAAAGTCAGTGGCAGAACTGAATCAAAAACAAAGAGAACAAATTAAGTAATATACTGACATTGCTCAGCTGCCATTTGATACTGGTGTTATAATTTAGAGACTGCTTGTAGCAGCCTAACACTTGTAGCAATATGTCAAAAAAAATAAAAAATAAAAGGAGAAGGCATAAAATTAAAGCAACAACAACAAAAAAACGCCTTACTATAGTGTATATGAGTCTTCCAAGTACTACTATAGCTGTTGCATGTGTTCTAGTAATCATTTGTTTATGATGATTTTGGGGACTTTATAGGGTTCCAGAATAACATTTTCAGAAACATTTATGTTTTTTTCATGAAAATATTTTAGATTTCACCTCTACAGTTTAAATATATCCAAAAAAAAAAAAAAGAGAGAGAGTAGTTATTTGACAGTATTATTTGACACTTTAAGGAAATGAAGGCATAACAAGGACTTTTGAATATACACACATGCAGAGTATCTGCCAAGGTTTTTATAATACACAATTTCTTTTAAGAGCGTCCAACACTAATTATTAGTCCAACACTAATGTGTACTAAAATAGATTTGCAATAACTTGCCTTAGTCCTACATAAGCATGATAGTTTGCAGTCTTTTATCTATCCACTTAACTCACCCCATCTTGTGTATTGATCTACTAGGAATGCCTATCATTATCATAATCTAAATATATTTTTGATAGTCTTCATATTTTATGCAAAGCCAGTTAGACATCTAAGAATATGTCTTCTGTGAGTACAGGAATGTATTTTTTACTGCGTTGCTAATTAGCCTAGCATGAACCACTGTGATGCAAAAGTCAAGCAGTTGAATTTGTTTGGAAATATGACATGTAGCACAGACTAATATATCTTGGCCCTCCTGCCTAGAAGCAAACATTTAATCTAGACTGCAGTGCAGCACAAGCTTTTGTTTCCTTATTTCTACCAACATATCAGTGGCTATATGATTGTGTGGTGTAATTAGCACCACAACTGAAGATGTATCCATATCCTAGCTAATGTATTCATAGCACAGAAAATTATATATATATATATATAACTCAGTTTTACTTTCTGAAAAGAAAAAAATACACATAGTATTCAAACCTCAGCTTGTATTATGTTTAAATTGAATTCCAAGCACTTAAGAATAATTTAAAATTATATATAGTCTTAAGAATTCAAAACACAATGAAATTACTAGGAATTCTGATCTTTGTTTAGAAAATAAAATACCTAGGATAATGTTTAAAAAGATAAAAAATAATGTTGAGTGGAGTAAAATTCTTACCTTTCTTACCTATTCTTTTCCTTTTGTACAGTTAGAATGAATCAAAACAAGTGGAAAATGCTTGTGAAGATGACTGGTGGATTTAAGCAGAGTAAAGAATGTCTGTACAAAGGGGTCTGTTTGCCTATGTATTTTGATAAAATACTGTCCCCATCAAGGAAAAAAGAATTAAATGTGCAGCACCTTGGCAATTGTTCTTCAACTGTTGTGTAACCTTTTGAAAATAAAATTTCATCTCATTTTTTGAGAAACAACCTTTTATTCTCTAATTACCAACCCGTTATTCATTGTTGTTGTTGTTGTTTTTACCCTTTAAAGAAGGGTCTCAACATCCACTGCTCTTAAATGCTCCTTTAATGTTGCAACTGTTTTTTCTCTCCTGCATTTGAAAATAGATGTTGTGTAATTGATTACTACAAATTACACTGATCTCTCATTTAGTTGCTAAAGACCAATATCTCTATAATAAAAGAAGATGCCCCCTTGAACTCAGTAAAATTATACTGGTCCAGCTATGGAACAGATCTGTCTGCCTCATTTATTTGATGTTTTTCTCACTGTACTGAGAAAAATCATAGCCCATTCTTTCAGCATTCTCTTTTTTGAATAATAGTTAGAACTCAGCAACATAAAAGCAAGAATGATAATGTTCTTTTTAAATGGGCTATAAAATGCTGTAGCATACAGAACTTTTTCAGTTGTAACAAGTTAGTTGAATTTGAGTGAGCATCAAAGTACAAACTACATGAACTGTAAAAACACAGTGAAGAATTTATATACATTCATTTTTAGAAAAGGTGTTTTGTTGTTTTTGTTGGTTTTCCCCAATTTTGCAAATAGATCTGGAGCATCAATATTTTTTTCTTAATTCTTAATTTTGTCCACTGTTTCAACTGACTTAGAATTTGACTAGACATTCATGTCAAAAGCACCCAGAATGATGGCTAGGCAACCTAGAATATGAAACTGGTTTTAGACTACAAATACGTCACATATTATTTACAGCTTTGCCCTGTTTTTCTTTTTCTTTTCTTTCTTATGGGCTGGAGAGAAACTGGTGCATTTTGGAAGCTGCAAATATGTAAGACACAAAATCTCCCTGACATCTTTATTATTTATTTATTTATTTATTTGAAGAGATTATGAAAGTGAAGGTTAGAAAAATTTAAAATTGGTTCAGTTAGTGAGAGAATAGATTCTGTGGGGTTAGGCTGTGGTTATCCTATGGGAGGAAAAAAAAAAAAAAAAAAGAGAAATCCTAGCAGTATGTAATCTCTGACCAAGAGATGAATGAACTACAAAATTGAACAAGTCTACTGAGACGTCTTTGAGAAAAAGCTGTTTGAAAGCAATTTTGTTTGTCTGAGGCTTCAGACAAGTAAAAAAGTGCATTCACACAAAAGTGAAGGATCTGTTTTGGAACAATAGTCTTCACTGTTCAGTCTTTTTACTTCCATTACTGTAAAGTGCTGTGTAAAAGAAGAATGGTTGGAGAAGGAAGACAGGGAAGCATAAGTAAACAAATATTTGCCACAAAGATAGGAACCTGGTAAAGTGGGATGAAAGAGGGAGACAATAAAAACATTGTTGCAATAAGATAATGACAAATAAGATAATGACATCTAACGTTTATAATTACACAGGCTATGCTTCCATTAATAAAAAGAAAAGCACAGACATGCCAGACAACTCATGAAACTCATCTTTCCTTTACAGCTTACCTACAAGCAACAGTTTTCTTTGTTATAATAGTTAAGTTGTAAGAAAGATTAGATGAAGATCAAAAGCACTCAAAATTTAATTATCTGGCTCAAATGTCACTGATTTTAAAAGGATCAGTAGACATATTCCTTGTTGGATGTCATATATCATGACAGTTGGATAATGCCATCTAATTTTAGGCACTCAGTTTAGGTGTTTCAGCTAGGATACAAGGAGTCCTATATACTCTTTTTATTGAAAGCGTTTTCTTGTGAGGATTATTCAGCTCCATCTACTCAGCACTGGTGAGACCACATCTACTGGGCCTAGTTCTGAGCTCCCTAGTACAAGAGAGACCTAGACATACTGGAAAGAGTCCAATGAAGGGCTACCAAGACAATCAAGGGATTGGAGCACCTCTTCTATGAGGAAAGGCTAAGAGAGGTGGGACTGGATAGGACTCCTGCACAAAAGGAGGCTCAGGGAGAATCCTGTCAATGTGTATAAATACCTGAAGGGAAGGTGCAAAGAAGATGAAACTGGACTCTTTTTGACAGCACCCAGTACCAAGACAAGAGGCAATGGATACAGACTGGAACACCAGTCTATCTGAATGTCAGGAAACACTTCTTTACTGTGCAGGTGATGGAGCACTGAAACACATTGTCCAGAGAAGCTGTGGAGTCTCCCTCCCTGGAGATCTTAAAAAGCCACCTGAACATGGTCCCGGGCAACCTGCTCTAGGTGTCGCTATTTAAGCAAGGGTGTTGCACCAGATGACCTCCAGGGGTCCCTTCCAACTTTAATCATTCTGTGATCCTATGATTCTGTGAAAATATGAATTCATCTCTGGACCTATGTGTCCATTCAGTATAAAGGCCTGCAGATGCAACACCAGCCTTAAGCAGAAGAGAGAACTCTGGCAACACTGGATGTTGTCTATATCAAATGAATCAGAATAACAAGATAAGCCAGTGTCCACAAATGGAGGGAAAAGTGGGGACAAACCACTCAGGGAATTTTCTGCCTGGAGATGGCTACGGGCAAACTGCTTCCTAATTTAAAAGAGTCAGTAAAGTGCAAAAAATTAGTTGAGATTTTAAAACTACAGTTCAATCTGACTTGAGTTTGGAAGCATTAAACTTCCTTACCAATTACTGAAGTCCTATGGCACAGAAGTAAATCAGTTGATTGTTTTGCTTAGTTCACTCGTTTACATTTCTTTAATGGGTAAAGACAAATTTCCTTTTGTATATATTAGTTTATGAAAAAAGGTGTTTATGAAAAAAGTTTACGAAAAATACAAAATCTTTACAATATTTATTTTATTTTTTAAAATTGGGGGAACTGATATATGCTTTCAGTCTTAATTTCAATAGAATTAAATTTTATGCTTGGATTATATATAAGTATGTACCAATATATGCAGATATATATGTACCAATATATGCCGAGGCGATCGGCTCTGGGGCAGATGCACTCTGCAGCGGAGCAGGGGATCGGGACAGGCAGGGCTTTTTTGCCGGCATCAAGGCCACTCAAGGGAGCCACCAGGTCCCAGCAGCCCTCGTGAGGGAGGCTGACGAGGCGTAGGCGGAGCCAGCAGCGCCCCCTCCCCAGCCATTCAAAAGCAGCCCCTAGGGAGCGCGAGTGACCAGGAGCGTGGCGAACAGGGTGGGCAAACAGGGCGTGGCACGTCAGAAGGGAGTGGCACAGCAGTTTGCGCAGCAGTTCGCACAGGCAGGGCGAGCAGGGAGGGCAGAGAGGGCAGAGCATTCCCCCCCTGCCCATACGAACAACTCCTCTAACGGCTGTCGACCACTAGCTCGGCTGCAATGGTCTACGCCAGGCAGAGTGCTCTCTCTAGAAAGTCTGTAACCACCCAGACTGACTGCCTGCTCAACAATGCGGCAGTTCAGGTCTCTAGATGCAGGGAGTGTCTGAGCCTGTTGCTGCCATCTGAGGGAGGCAGAGAGACTGTGTGTGTGAGGTGCAAGCAGGTGGATGACCTGGTCCGCCTGGTGGCAGAACTCAAGGAGGAGGTGGAGAGGTTGAGGGTTATCAGGGAGTGTGAGCGGGAGATAGACTGGTGGAGCAACTTTCTGCAGAGCCTGAATGAGAGGTACCGGGGTGAGACACCCCAAATGGGGGTGGACCCCCTGCCCTATCGCTGTCGAGCAGAGGGAGGGGACCTAGGAGTTGAGGAGGAATGGAGACAGGTCCCTGCTCGACCTCGCAGGCGATGTCCCCCCCTACCAGCCCCACCTTCCCAGGTGCCCTTACACAACAGATTTGAGGCCCTGGAGCTTGAGCGACTGGTGGGTGAGGATGAGGTAGAAAGTCTACCCAGGAGGATGCCTAGGGCAAGGAAGTCGACTCCACACCTCAAGACTGCCTCCACCAAGAAAGACAGAAGGGTAATCGTTGTAGGCGACTCCCTCCTCAGGGGAACAGAGGGCCCTATTCGTCGGCGTGACCCTACCTGTAGGGAAGTCTGCTGCCTCCCTGGGGCCAGGGTCAGGGGTGTTGCCAGAAAGCTTCCCAACCTGGTTCACCCCTCTGACTACTATCCTCTTTTGACAGTCCAGGCTGGCAGTGATAATATTGAAGAGAGAAGCCTGGAGGCTATCAAACGGGACTTTGGGGGACTGGGACGGTTAGTGGATGGGGTGGGAGTACAGGTGGTTTTTTCGTCTATCCCTACAGTAGCAGGGAGGGGTACAGAGAGGACACGGAAAGCCCACCTGATTAACATGTGGCTCAGAGGCTGTTGCGAACACAGAATTTTTTTTTTTGTCCATGGGATGCTTTACTCGGCACCCGGCCTGATGGCTGCAGACGGGTCCCACCTATCTCTAAGGGGAAAACGGATCCTAGCCCAGGAGCTGGCAGGGCTCATTGAGAGGGCTGTAAACTAGGTAAGAAAGGGGACGGGGCTGAAATAAGGATTGTTGGAGCTGTGCCAGGGGGAACAATGTCAAGGCCGGGGGAGAAGGCAATGGCCCAACTGAAGTGCATCTACACTAATGCACGCAGCATGGGTAACAAACAAGAGGAGCTGGAAGCCATCGTGCAGCAGGCAGGCTATGACTTGGTTGCCATCACAGAAACGTGGTGGGACCACTCTCATGACTGGAGTGCTGCAATGTCTGGCTATAGGCTCTTCAGAAGGGACAGGCAGCACAGAAGGGGTGGTGGTGTGGCTCTCTATATTAGAGAGTGTTTTGATGTTGTGGAACTTGAGGCTGGGAATGATCAGGTTGAGTCTCTGTGGGTTAGGATCAGTGGGAAGGCCAACAAGGCAAGCATCCTGGTGGGGGTCTGTTATAGACTGCCGAACCAGGATGCGGAGACGGATGAGGAGTTCTACAGGCAGCTGGCAGAAGTTGCAAAATCATCAGCACTCATTCTCGTGGGGGACTTCAACTTCCCAGACATATCCTGGAAGCACAACACAGCCCAGAGAAAGCAGTCTAGGAGGTTTCTGGAGAGCGTGGAAGATAGCTTCCTGACACAGCTAGTTAGTGAGCCTACCAGGGGAGGTGCCCCGCTAGACCTTCTGTTCACAAACAGTGACGGACTGGTGGGAGATGTGGTGGTCAGGAGCTGTCTTGGGCAGAGTGACCACGAAATGGTAGAGTTCTCTATTCTTGGCTAAGCCAGGAAGGGGACCAGTAAAACCGCTGTCTTGGCCTTCCGGAGGGCTGACTTTGAGCTGTTCAGGACAGTGGTTGGCAGAGGAGTCCCTTGGGAGGCAGTTCTGAAGGGCAGAGGAGTCCAGGAAGGCTGGGCACTCTTCAAGAAGGAAATCTTAATGGCTCAGGAATGGTCTGTCCACACATGCCCAAAGACGAGCCGGCGTGGAAGAAGACCGGCCTGGCTGAACAGAGAGTTGTGGTTCAACCTTAGGAGAAACAAGAGGGTTTATAATCTTTGGAAAAGAGGGTGTGTCACTCACGAGGACTGTAAGGATGTTGCGAGGCTGTGCAGGGACAAAATTAGAAAGGCCAAAGCTCATCTGGAGCTCAGTCTGGCAACTGCCGTTAAAGATAACAGAAAATGTTTTTACGAATACATCAACACCAAAAGAAGGACTAAGGAGAATCTCCATCCTTTACTGGATGCGGGGGGAAAATTAGTGACGAGAGATGAGGAAAAGGCTGAGGTGCTTAATGCCTTCTTTGCCTCAGTCTTTAGCGGCAAAACCAGTTGTTCTCTGGAGACCCAGTACCCTGAGCTGGTGGAAGGGGATGGGAGCAGGATGTGGCCCTCACTGTCCACGAGGAAATGGTTGGCGACCTGCTACAGCACTTGGATGTGCGCAAGTCGATGGGGCCGGATGGGATCCACCCAAGAGTACTGAGAGAACTGGCGGAGGAGCTGGCCAAGCCGCTTTTTCCATCATTTATCGGCAGTCCTGGCTATCAGGGGAGGTCCCAGTCGACTGGCGGCTAGCAAACGTGACGCCCATCTACAAGAAGGGCCAGAGGGTAGACCCGGGGAACTATAGGCCTATTAGTTTGACATCAGTGCCAGGGAAGCTCATGTAGCAGGTTATCTTGAGTGTCGTCATGCGGCACTTGCAGGGCAACCAGGCGATCAGGCCCAGTCAGCATGGGTTTATGAAAGGCAGGTCCTGCTTGACTAACCTGATCTCCTTCTATGACAAAGTGACACGCTTAGTGGATGAGGGAAAGGCTGTGGATGTGGTCTACCTTGACTTCAGTAAGGCTTTTGACACCGTTTCCCACAACATTCTCCTCAAGAAACTGGCTGCGCGGGGCTTGGACTGGCGTACACTTCGTTGGGTTAAAAACTGGCTGGATAGCAGGGCCTAAAGAGTTGTGGTGAGTGGAATCAACTCCAGTTGGAGGCCGGTCACTAGTGGAGTCCCCCAGGGCTCAGTACTGGGGCCAGTCCTCTTCGATATCTTTATCGATGATCTGGATGAGGGGATCGAGTGCACCCTCAGTAAGTTTGCAGATGACACCAAGTTAGGTGCGTGTGTCGATCTGCTCGAGGGTAGGAAGGCTCTGCAGGAGGATCTGGATAAGCTGGACCGATGGGCTGAGGTCAACTGTGTGAAGTTCAACAAGGCCAAGTGCCAGGTCCTGCACCTGGGGCACAACAACCCCAAGCAGAGCTACAGGCTGGGAGATGAGTGGTTGGAAAGCTGCCTGGCAGAGAAGGACCTGGGAGTACTGGTTGATAGTCGGCTGAATATGAGCCAGCAGTGTGCTCAGGTGGCCAAGAAGGCCAACAGCATCCTGTCTTGCATAAGAAGCAGTGTGGCCAGCAGGTCTAGGGAAGTGATTGTCCCCCTGTACTCGGCTCTGGTGAGGCCACACCTTGAGTACTGTGTTCAGTTTTGGGCCCCTCACTACAAAAAGGACATGGAGGTGCTCAAGCGAGTCCAGAGAAGGGCAACGAAGCTGGTGAGGGGTCTAGAGAACAAGTCTTAGGAGGAGCAGCTGAGGGAGCTGGGATTGTTCAGCCTGGAGAAGAGGAGGCTCAGGGGCGACCTTATCATTCTCTACAGGTACCTTAAAGGAGGCTGTAGCGAGGTAGGGGTTGGTCTATTCTCCCACGTACCTGTTGACAGGACGAGGGGGAATGGGCTAAAGTTGTGCCAGGGGAGGTTTAGGTTGGATATTAGGAAGAACTTCTTTACTGAAAGGGTTGTTAGGCATTGGAATGGGCTGCCCATGGAAGTGATTGAGTCACCATCCCTGGAGGTCTTTAAGAGACGTTTAGATGTTGAACTTAGTGATATGGTTTAGTGGAGGAGTTGTTAGTGTTAGGTCAGAGGTTGGACTAGATGATCTTGGAGGTCTCTTCCAACCTAGACGATTCTGTGATTCTGTGATTCTGAGATATTTTGATATCTCCCCCCACCCCACCCCGTATTACAAATTTTTCAGCCATGGAAGAAATATGGCAGAAGACCATACTTGCTTTCAGTGAAGCAAATTAATACGGATAGAATTGTTGTATAAATCAGGATGATATAAAAGATATATAAAAGAAACCCATTGTAAAACTGAGTGCAGTGTAGCCTGTGATGAATTAGAAAAGTTTCAGTAACAGTATTGAGATGGATGAATAATGCACAACTGTGTGAGTGAAATATAGTGATGTAATTGGTTGTATATTAAATGTTCCATACAAAAAACATATTTTTATCCTTCTCTTTTTATATATCATTTTTTTAGAAGCAATGCCCACATGTCCAGAAATCTGCTACATAACATTGAAGAATAATCTGTACTACTTTTATTATTTTATGAAGAGATGTTTTAGATTCCATTTTAAATAAAAGTCTTCAGAACTACCTGCAACCAACAAGAATATGTACCTATGAGAGAAACATATGAAGTCATGGGAAGAACTGCATTTTTTTTAGGTTACGTGACTGAAGGCTAATCACCTTAAACATAAATATCTGTGAAAATAAGGGAAGTGATACTGGGTGGAGCAACCCAAAAAAGGTCTTCAGGACAAACAGAGCACCCCAACTTTAAAACCATCGATATTCCTAACTTATGAGATTCAGTAAAGTGCAAAGATTAGGTGAGATGAATTTAGATCCAGGATTAAAAAAAAAAAAAAAGAAAAAGGGGGGGGGGGGGGGGGAGGGGAATTGGGTTCACGTTGAAATACCTTAACAATAAACGCAGTCCTATAGTCTTCCACAGGCTAAGAAGCCTGAGTACCAGCAACTGGAGTGGGACTGTGAAGTTGAGGAGCTTGTCAGTCCAGAAGCCATCAACTGGAGGGGCTCAAGGCATAGGGTAAGCATCTGGACAGCCTGAGAGTCTAAGACCAGCTACTTCAGTAAACACTAGCCATCTTCAATGCTTTTCAGATGGAAGGGAGGAATAGGAAGAGGATCAAGTTGTATAAGCTGCTGACTTTGTGTGAGTTCTGTGTACTTGTCTGAGTGCTTGTGAAAACCTCAATGTTTCGTGTCTGTGTGGTCAGTCATTTGTGCATCATGTGTGTGTACCTTTGAGTATGTGTTCATCTATCAGGAATACTTTGTCAGTCTTGCCGTTAGCTTGAGCTGGGAACAGGGAACTGGACTGGGAAAGCAGGAATACCCTCTGGCCCTCCTTGACCCACCAAATTCCACAGCCTCTAATGCACCAATATATGCCAGGGGGCTGTCCATCCGGAAAGCATCTTTGCAGAAAAGAACCTGGGAGTCCTTGGGCACACCAAGCTGAACATAAGCTGGCAATGTGCTGTTGCCACAAAGAAGGCTAAAGGTATCCTGGGCTGCATTAGGCAAAGCATTGTCAACAAGTTAAGGGAGGCCACATTGGCCACACCTGGAATACTGTCTGTGGTTCTGCACCGCCCCCGCACAACCCACCCCCCCCACCCCCCCCCCCCAGTACGAGGATCTAAAACAAATAGATCCAGAAATTTAGATCTAAAAAAATAGATCTAGACACATCAAGAGGAATAGTAAAATAAGGACTATATCATATAATTAATTTTTGCCATGATTAAGTGAATAGAGATTTTACAATAGACTTCAGCAATTGCAAACTTCCATCTGGACTACATAATTCTGACCTTATAGACACTTGGGCCAAAGAACATGGTATTGAGTGGGTGTATCACATCCCCTATCATGCACCAGACTCCGGGAAAGTTGAACGATACAATGGACTGTTAAAGACTACGCTGAAAGCAATGGGTGCTGGGACATTCAAAAATTGGGAAACACATTTGGCAAAGGCCACCTGGTTAGTCAATACTAGGGGATCTGCCAACCGAGCTGGACCTGCCCAATCAAACCTGTTACGCACTGTAGAAGGGGATAAAGTTCCTGTAGTGCACGTAAGAAACATGCTGGGTAAGACAGTCTGGGCTACTCCTGCCTCAGGAAAAGGAAAACCCATTCGTGGGATTACTTTTTCTCAGGGACCTGGATGCACTTGGTGGGTAATGCAAAAGAATGGGGAGGTCCGGTGTGTACCTCAAGGGGACCTAATACTGGGTGAGAATAGCCCATGAGTTGAATTGTAGTATGTTAATTATCATATAACACTGTATGTCATCACTACCATGGTTGCTATATATACTAGATGAAAATGGTGATTAATTAGAAGGTATTGGAAAGAGTGTAACCTGCGCATGACATAAATGGTATGGAATAAAGGGTGGATATCTGTCCTGGTTTCAGGTAGGACAGAGTTAATTTTCCTCCTAGTAGCTGGCAGGGTGCTATGTTTTGGATTAGAATGAGAAGAGCGCTGATAACATGCTGATGTTTTAATTGTTGTAGAGCAGTGCTTACACCAAGCCAAGGACTTTTCAGCTTCTCGCTCTGTCCTGCTAGCGAGCAGGCTAGGGATGCAGCAGGAGCTGGGAGGGGACAGACCCAGGACAGCTGACCCAAACTGTCCAAACGGGTATTCCATACCATCTGACGTCATGCTGAACAATATATAGGGGTGGCTAGCGGGGGTGGGGGGTGGGGCGGCTGCTCGGGGATAGGCTGGGCATCGGTCAACGGGTGGTGAGCAATTGCATTGTGCATCACTTATTTCGTACACATTATTATTATTGTTGTTATTATTATTATTATTATTATTATTATTATTATTATTATTATTATATTTATTATATTTATTGTTATTATTTTCCTGTCTTAATAAACTGTCTTTATCTCAACTCACAGACTTCACTTTCCCGTTTCTCTCCCCCATCCCGGAGAGGGAGGGGGGAGGGGGAGCAAACTGTGTGGTGTTTAGCTGCCAGCCGGGCTAAACCACAACACACACTGTGTTTCTTTCTTGGCAGTAAGCTTTCAGAACAGTTTACCTTTGAGACATTTGAATCCCTTTCATAGCTATGTATTTATCTTTCTACCATGTCACAAAGAGAGGAGAATTTCAGGAAAGGAATTAATCAACACTACAATCAGAACATTGTTTAAGTCTCTCTAGGGAATTATGAGTGTAGTTAGCATATACCTACAGAGCTTGTTATTAAGATTTCATGCACTCCATTCACCTGACTTCCACACTTTCAACACACAGTCCTGCTACAAAGTTGGTTTCTAAAAATGACCGCCCTGTCTTTTTTTGTTGCTGTTGTTTTGTGAGATGTGCAAATTTTAAACAGTTTCAAATATTCCTTTTATATTCATCTCACTAACTATGGAGAAGATATTAGATGCTAATGGCAATAAAATTAATGAAGCAGAAAGTGATTGTCAGTCTGAAAAAAACAATACATGAAACTTGGTATCCTACAATTTCCTAATTACTATATATGCAGCCCTATGTGTGTATATGACAAGTCATAGGGAAATAGAAATGACAAGCATTAGCAACATACAAAGTAGGTAGCTAGAGAGCAGAATGTTATCATATATGTCTCCAGGCATTGAAAATGTTCTTAATGACCTGGTTTTACAGCTCCATGCCTTGCTATTATTTGAAATCAATGACAGCTTGGTAAACAAAACACCAGGATGCTACCAGGATTTTTTTTTTTTTTAACAACTTTCCTTAAAGATTGCTTTGAGTAGTCAAGCTGCTCTTTGTAGCAATGCTTTTTATCTCCCTATCTAGAGATGACTCCAGTCCTCTAGAACTCCAAACATAAGTGTCCTACCTTCTGAACAAAAGCTCCAGTCACTGAACTGGGAATTGAATTAATTATGAAATGCGAGCACAAACGTCTAGTACATTATGAGAAGAAAACTATTTTGATGGCATTTAGTGATCCTTTTGGTTCATTGGGCTTGTTCCTCTTTCTGCCTTCCTTGCTGGAGAATTTGAAGGAGGAAGCTGAAAAAAGCCCTCAGACTTTGACAATATTGTCTGAAAAAAAAGTTTGTATTTGTTACCCAGTGTGCAATAAGCCAATTCACACACTAGGTCAAGATATTGTTTATTTCAGAATTGCGCAAGTCTAGGTACCAGGTGGGATACATTTACATGTTTGTGCCATCCCCTAGCTTCCAACAAGTTACATAATGAGCATAATGCTGATATGACAAAATCATTTTGTGTAACCTCAGAGAGGAAGGGTCCCTTGTTAGACCACTCGACATGGACTGTGGTAGGTCCCAGACTAGGAATGTGATTATTACTATTATAATGAGGATAGTTCATAGATAGTTCACATTAGAATGCTCCTAATCTTTGTATTTCAGTGCACTATTCAAACTTCGATGCTGTTCAAGTGCTTAAGCAGGATGTTTCCGCTAATAATGTCAACATAACATTCAACATGACATTCAACATGTAACATGTAACATTCAACATGTCAACATAACATGTCAACATGACATTCCCTTAAGAATGTCAACTTGTTGATTAGCAGTTCCTCAATTAATCATCTTTTAGACATCTAGACCTCGGTCATCTTGCCTCAAAGTACATATTTTATCTCTTTCAAACAAAACATAGTTAACTATCTGCCCATATCAATATCTCCACAAGGTTCTTTGATATTGGCTTAAACGAGTTATATCTTACTTAAGCTAGATCATACCTTCATTGGAAAAAAGGCAGTCCAAAGATCAGTGTATACAAGAAAGAGACAAAAATATTGCTATATACCCCTTCAGGTTCTCTATTCCGCTTTGGAATAACTTATTAATAACTTACAATAATAAGATAATAACTTATTAAGTTTCTCATTTGCATCTTGCCCTAGATGAAACAGGTTCCAATAATGGGGAGACATATATCTATATTTATGTTTATGATTGTATTTATGTGTTTGTACATATAATGCAACTGATCTCTAATTTAACTCTGCTTAGGTTAAGATGCAATCAGTTATGGATTATTTTATTCATTTGGGAAAAAAAAATCCCAAAAGCCAAAGATTATTTTTAAATTCTTAGAAGTCTGAGATGGTTTCCTTTTATGCAGGAGGTAAAAATAACACCTGCAAGGTTTTAGCTTGTAATCTGGAAACTGGAAAAACTGGCACGGAAATTTTCTATATTGTTCCAAAGCATGACTACCGACTTGTAAAGACTATTCTTTGAGAAAGGAACACCTTTCTTAAATGCACATGAAATGATGAATTTGTACTATAGGGATCCTTTTTTTTCTTGCTTGATTTAGTGCAAAAGATCACATTTGCACAACACTTATAGAATAGATGAGCAATATCTATTGGTCTTACTAGGGGATGTACAATTTTTGTTGATGCTGATACCGTATGAATACATTAAAAGTTTTCCTGTCATATTACAAAAAACATTTTATATTTTTCTCAGAAGCTGTCATCTTACACGGTTATAAGCATTAATATAAGTTAAACTGATATCCCCTAAGAAGGACAAAACTATGTAATTAAATAATTCATAAACATTTTCTGAAATGAAATGCTAGCATTTTTTATTTTGCTTCAATAGTGATTAATTTGAACTTGTCTAAGTATGGGATTTGTCCTGCATTTCATGTAAAATGCTGACGGTGTAAGACTATAAAAAATATTTGGTCAGATATATTGAGCTCAGAAAAAAAGCTTAATTTTGCCTTTAAAATACTCAGTTTGCCCTAGTTTCAGTCTCTGTGTTGATTTGTTTTCTATTTGTTTGTCTGCATGTTTTTACCTAAAATTTATTCATCAACCAAATAAAAGTAATCTATTCTCACCTCAGGAATCACTGGGGCAAAGAAAATTTGTAAATATGTGTTGCCTTGTTCTTGTCCTTCTCCTTAACCTTGAATAAAGTGTTTGAAATAATTGCTTTCCTTCTAAAATAGTTTATTTTGAATGAATGTTTCAGTTCTCTAAATACTTCTAGGTATACTAGATCGTAGCATCTTTCAGTTTTTGTTTATTTATTGATCAACAAATAAACAGTTTTCTTTCTTAAACATAAATTGTGATGACTTATGGTAGCTCAATGCAGTCAATAATTGTAAAAAAATACTTATGTGAGTAGTAAAATGATACAAATGTAGCAAAACAGAATCACTGTGAGCAGCTTTTGTCAAACAGCTTGTCAAACAGCTTTTTGTCTCTGAGTTGAGAAAAGGGTAACTTTACTGAAAACGCACACTCCTATATATATGTTTACACATAAGTTTATGCTTTTGATAATGATCACTACACATAAATGGAAAATAAGTCACAAAGTTCAATAAAAATGCAAACAACTTTTCTCCTAAAGAAAATATACTGTATACTGTGGTGCTGTCAATGAGGTTTTATGATTTTGGAGTAGAATGGGCATTGTGGTTCCCTTATTCTGAAAAAAAAAAAAAAAAAAGAAAAAAAAAGAAAAAATAAAAAAGGTTACCTGTGGAAAAAAAGGTTGTCTATGACTTAATTGTCTAAGATGAAAAAGACACAACAAGAAGTAGAACAAGGGATTAATCATACTAACTACACTTTACACTTAATCTAAGTTTTAAGAATTGAATAAAGAATTGTTTATAAACCAGTAAGATATAATAAATCATCTGACTTTATCAATAGCACTAAATAACAGAGGGCTAAATTCTGAAGCTGGGTAATTTACATCCACAATGTTGAGGTCTAGTCTCCCTGGCACAAAATAACTGTCCACATTACACTGTTCTTGGGCTTGTTTTTCTGGTGGGGAAACCAAGACCTAAAATTTTTTGTGTGTGAATTTTTATTTTTATTTTTATTTTTATTTTTATTTTTATTTTTATTTTTATTTTTTATTTTTATTTTTGTTTTTATTTTTATTTTTATTTTTATTTTTATTTTTATTTATTTTTTAGTTAGGTTATGTATCTGAGATATTACAAGGGCTATGTTATAGCTTTCACAGTAGTGTCAATCTACTGCATGAATTGGAGGGCATGTCATAAAACTTGAAGTGCAGTGTGAGTCTGTGTGAAGATGCTGCCAATACAAATAAAAATGGTAAAATGCAAAACAACAATGAAATGACAGAGAAAGGAAAGTCTCGTGCTCGTGTATACTGCCTTTGGGGAGCAATTGTTTAAGTTAACTCTTCCTAGAACCATGCCACCTCATTATATTCAACAAAACTAGTTGGTGTCACCCAGAAGACATTCAAGGACTGATGGAAAGATGTTTCAGACAAATCTTAGTATGAGATACAGCTTCAGATGAAAGACACATCAGTTTAGGTACCTACCTGCCTAGGTGTATAAGCTCTCATTAAAGGTAAAATATCAGATGCTCAGTGAAGCTGCCAAATCATGCTGCTGTCATGCATGATCTGAGATTTCCTACAGTATCTGACACAGGGGGGAAGCAAATAAAGCAAAAGATATGCAGGAGGTATATGCCCTCCTGGAGAAGCTTTTTGGACCAGGATGGATATCATAAAAACCTTTCCAATGCAATAGACAACCAAGTTTAGGAAAGAAAACTACAGTGCTTCCTGCCTTTTGCTGTGATGCTTAGGTTCCACATAAAAAGCTGTATTCAAGTATCCAGCAATTGGAGCTGAGTTTCTACAATTCGTCTATCTTACCAGTGTGGATCCGATAGCCACTAGTGTCAGGGAATAAGATATATTCTGTGGGCTACTATCCTCGTTTCTATGTTTAGTGAGTCCCTAGCTGGTGGTGAAGAACTTTTCCGTTTGCTTACTAGAATCAAACCTATAGCATACATATTAAGCTTGCTTGTTGTTTAAATGTCCTACACATATCTGAGAGCCATAGAGTGTGTCATGTCATTTCAACAAAGAAAGGAAGACTACCCTTCCTGTGTTTGCAATGCAGTATAAACCAAGGAAAACTAATGGTGATGATATTTGTTAGAAATTTGTAAGAATTTGTGGGAGAACTAACAGAGGAGAGGCCTGGTAAAGGAAGAATTATTTTCTGGGGAGGCAGTGTCTTGGGCTAGTGGATTCATAATCCATGAACAACAGAAAATGTATTGTTGAATTAGTTAAGCTTTTTATTCTTGGAATATAATACTGATTTTACTTATTCAATTGATAGGAGTTTGATTTATTTTTTATTTTATTTATTTATTTATTTATTTTTGGCTAATGAGAGCTATGAGTGTCTACAACCAGTAAATAACTGTGTATAATTTTGACAGAAATTAAACTAAAGCATTCACAAAGACCTATAGGATCATATTCTCAAGGAGATTTATGAAACTCTTGATGAAACTTTTTTTTAATTATTTTTTTTCCTGTTTTCATTGCTTTGTAAGTCAGTGGTCTTGAAAAACAGGAAGAGTGACTTTATTACTATGATTGTTATTATTTTTATCTATCTATCTATCTATCTATCTATCTATCTGTCTATCTATCTATTTAGGAGGATTGTGATGGTTGGATAGAAATCAGTCTCTTTTATTTAATTTCTACTGATATTTTCAAGTATATATCCATTTACACAATTGTAATGTTCCTCACTGTAAAACAGCAAGAGAAACCTGATCCTTCTGGATTTCGGATTATTTTTTTAATTATTATTTTTAACGTATAACAGATTGAAAAACATCATATTCCTAAGAGACATATGATTCTTGGGAATGTGTAGGTCTCTTAAAATTGTTCATAGACAAAAATCTAAAGTTGAAAAAGAATCATTTCTGCTTTAACACTCTATTTACTCCATTTCTTTTAAAGTTAAATCTAAAATACCATAGAAGCAAACAAACAAAGCAAACAAACAAAAACAAAACCACACACTATAACCTAATCAATCTTTACAGCTCTTCATCACTGAAAATTCTCTACAATACTTAAATTTTCAGTGAAGGAGCTCAGAAGAGTCCCTTGACATTATTCTCATTGTCAATTGATGCTTTGTTTTGGAAAACTCCAGAAGTTCTGTCATTTCTAGAAATATGCCACCTATTTTATTAACTCTTCTTATTTAGTATTAACTTCATGCTTTTTATATAAATGTGGGAAGTATTGTATGCATGAATAAATGAAGATTTAATGGGTCATGCTCTCCCTTAAAATGTTCACATAATTTAATTTATACCCTGTCTTGTTGGAATATTGTGTACACTTTAATAAGTAGATTCCTTCTTACACTAAAGGAAGATGATAATTTGATATAGACTTTTTTAGTAATGAATTATTTGAAAGTCGAGGAACTTTTCTAAGTATGCTTTGCCAAAATTTCTTACAAACTAGCTATTGGATCACACATTAGAATTAAAGTGAATGAAATATATTTGTTTCATTAAGAAAAAAATACACTATATATATATTTAATAAAGATATCAATGTTTATAATATATTTCTATTTCAGTATTTTTTTTTATTGTGTGTGTGTGTTATAAAATATATTTAAAGATAAGAATTTTCATTTTATTAAGTGCTAATCTTTTTTTTTTTTTTTTCCTGAAATTTCTGTCTTTTTTACTTTCTATTTTCAAGTTGTAAATGTATCTTCATCTTATAGCATAAAATATAACACACTCACAGCAAATACTAGTCAGTTTTTTTATCTACTGACAGGTTGGAAGATCTCTGTGGATGTTAACTGCAAAATCTTTCCAAAGGTAGCACTATCCTGTTTTCTTTTGAAGATATATTGGGACAAATTTCAGATAGCTGATTGGTTTAATCAATGAGCTATGTTGTACAGAATTAATTTTCTATGTAGCCAACTTCTAATTATTTCATTGTGCTGGAAGAGTATACAATCTTCCTCTGTCTTTCAAGGACATTTTTTTTCCTAGAATCTCTTCTCTCTTAAGTGAAAGTTACTACTGTTTTGATGTAAACCTAAATGCACAGGTCATTTTATTGATTTTTTTTTTTTTTTTCTTCCTACAGATTGTGGCTATTTACACAAACACAAAAAAAATCTTTATTTATTATGATGTGTCTGTTGAGCATTCTTCCATATATTTTCACTGCTATCATTACTAACTTTGAAAGTTTCATAATGAGACTGAGTTTCACTGGAAAGATTTTTCTCTGATGAGACAAGAGAGAAATGTGGAGATGATCTGAAGGACACTGATGCTGAAAGAGACCTTGTTTTTCAGAGGTCATGAAAGCTGCTGTCTAGGAAGTTGACAGGGATAAACAGTCACTGACTGCTGGTGTATGGTACATTCAGGGACTGGGAATGTGCAGGTTAGTGCAATGTTTTTTGATAAAGACAAAGGAGATGCTCATTATCCAGATAGCTGAGCAGGATGACTTCATAGACCTGTTAGGGAAACAAACCAGCAGCTCACTTAGGGACCTCTCTAAGCTAACAGGACCTTGAAATAGCTATAAGAGTGGATGTGGCTTGTGTATACTTTCACCTGCATCATATACACAAGGCACGGCTAGATCTGGGCAACTCATGCACAGGATATTTTGATTTAAAGTAGAGAAATAGGCATTATTTATTAGGACTTTTTTTTCTTTCTTTCTTTCTTGCTGACGTATTTTAGAACTTCAAAAGAAGAATATCTTTATAGATATTCTTCTTTTATTCTTCAATGACTAGATAGCAAGCTCAAATGTAGTTGTTTACAAAAAATATGCATTAGTTTAGTTTTGTCACAGTTTGGAAATGGAGAGCAGTCTTTCTGCTCAGGCTGTATGATATTGCCATAAGAAAAATGCTTCTGTTTCCATAAAACATGAAGTTTTCAAATGTTTCTAACATTTGGAGTTAGATGGGAAATAATATTTCATGAATATTATCATATATATGGTCATATATAGGGATCTTCAGTAAGTCATGAAACAATCTGATACTCTTCAGGAATACAGATCTTATCTACTTACTTTTGTGAAGGAAGGGGCTGAAAAGGGGCTAAATTTGAAGGAAGTGTACCAAGTAGGAATTATTCTTGTGTGCGTGTTTCCCCTTAACCTCTGTTTCCATGCTCTGTTTTGACTTTTTGTTTCCTCCTAGTCTTCATAGGTTTTATTTTTATTCTAAAAAGTTTTTAACAAGTGTCACCAGGATTAGGTGTAAAACAGTCATAAAACTACTGAATAGTAGTGTCTCATAATGACTCTGTGAAAATCTAATACAACTGTTTTAGAGGTTATGTTTACACTGCAAAATAAGAAAACACCATGGTTGATCCCCATGAGATGGAGGGCACAGATTGACTCCTGATCACAATGTTTTGGAATGTATACTTGTAAAGCAGATTTTTTTTGGAGACAGCTACTTGTAATAATCCAAAATAGCACAAATAATGACCAAACAACTAAACAGTGTGAATGAGATTAGGGAAATAGTGTTTAAACTCAGTTCTTAATTCCACTTATTCAGCCATACAGGCATACTCAAATAGCATTTCAGGGAGGGGTAGTACCTATAATGCTCTACTAAGTCACCTTGAGAGGTCTGATGATGTTTTAATTGAAATAAAACGTGCAAAATCTTTTTTTTTCTACTACTACTACTACTACTACTACTACTACTACTACTATTATTATTATTATTATTATTATTATTATTATTATTATTATTATTATTTATCATTGCAAGTTCTAAAGCATAGCCATCTTACAAAAATCTACTTGGAGTTGTATGAAAAAAATGACAACTATTTGTTACTGATTCTCAGGGGGAAATTATAACTCCACAGCTGTGCCATTGCATGGGAGTTTGTGTGTGTTCCTAACCTGTTCCCAATCAAACAAGATAATTTCAGAAATAATTTATGTCACTTTCATTGTTCAAGCATATCAAATATTGTATCGAACAACTAATCCTTAATTCTTTAGATATCAGAACTTAGATTACATATAAGCTTAAATGTAAACATAACCAAATGTCACTTGTCATCTATTCTTTCAAATTATGTTTCGTATACGGAGTTTTTAGTACATTTATCTATTAACTATATTTCAATTTAAGAGTCTATAAAGCCAATATCTGAATGAAATGAGCTGCCAATAATTTGCTGAGATATAATTTTTTCCTAAAACATTTTTTTTTTTTGGTGAAGAAATCCATATAGAAATGTTAGAATTATCATCTATGTTAAACATATGACTTGTTCAAAAAATTTATTGGTATATTATTGTTTATTTTATTGATTTAAAAATGGGATTCTTGCAAACAGCATAATAATATTTTCTTTTGATAATATTGGGAATAGTATAAATGAAAAAATAAAATAATGTTTATAGAAAAAGGTGCTTTGATGTTTTCTAAGTATATAATGATTTAGATGAACTGACAGTGAATGTAATTTCACTTTTAAAATGTTCATTTTACCAGAAAGATTGAGTGGCTTTTTCTGGTGAATGGGCATGAGGCAAAATCATTAAATGAACATGTCAAGAAACCAGAGATTGTTTAGGTACCTGGATGCACTTCATACTGACTACAACCAGTGCCTGCGTGTTTGAGAAGATAATTAGATTAATTTACTGGAAGCTGTCTTTCCCTGTGGGCTTAATACATAATGAAACTGTGAATGAATAGAACTGTAAGATGTAGTAGACTATATTAAACATATGTCAAAGCACTTTCAGGAAAAAAAAATAACGTGGAGAGTTTATGTTAAAATCAAATATATTCTATCAATGTTTTCTTAAGCTTCTGTATTTTCTCACAAAAAATAGCTGTTCACATTCATTCTGAAAAAACTATCTGCTTGTTGGCATTTTTCTTCAAATAAACACACCCTGTTCATTATTTATTTATTTATTTATTTATTTATTAAAGGATGAGATGATATTCAACATTGGCCGGAAAACACAAAATTGTGTCTTACTGAAGGAATATTTATGTTATTTACCCAAACTGGGCATATCTGGTGATATTAAAAGTCTTAGCTTTGCATAGCCAACCCCCTTATATTGTAGATGATATTATGGCATACATGATATCAGAAAAAAAATCATTTTTACTCTTCTGATAAGGTGTTTAACAATTTTTGTTAACTACATTTGTATTTCAAGAATCAGTATCATAGAATTTTAGAATTTTCCTTTTTTGATTTATTTAATGCTATGTATCTTTTCATTACAGAACACTCCTATGATGTGTTTATATGTTTATATATATATATATATATGTATATTTATTTTTGTCCTCTGGTCCTAAAATGTAAATTTAATATCTCTGCTTACAAGCAATTCTGGATATTATTGAAAGTTTCAGAAATGACTGCTCACCAGCCCATAGTTATTATAAAATAGGGGAATTTAAAATTCTGGTTTTAAGTCAGAAAAAACAACTGCAATAAGGAAGCTTCTCCATTACATTTCATTACATTAAGGAATTTTCATGCTTATTTTGAATATACATAAATATAAATGGTAATATAATTAAGTCTGAATGGCATGAAATTTTGCCTGTAGAATCATTGGTGACCTGTGTGGGGATGTGATCAGGTCTATCAGGGACCTGACCAAAGATGTAGAAGTCTGGACATGACAACAGTGCCACTCCCTATCTCTGTTCAATGAGTACCACAAGCACAAAGAAAACATGTTCAGGATTTTTGCTGTGTATCACCATATTTTACACAAAGTCCTTCAGGATCAAAAGGATCTGATGACAGTCTGAGGGCCTTTCTAGATTAATTTTAAAGAAGTGTTAAGAAAAGTTTTATGCTATTTTTCAAATATCTTTCAAAAATTCAATTTGACCCTTATTTTTACTTGTATTTGTAGGTGATCCTTCAGCTCACTGTCTCTGGGGTTCTCAGCTTTCTCTATTTTATGACAGAGTAACTGCTTACTCTGACTGACTGAATTCTAATTCAAACCAGATTGAAAGGAATGTCATCAGACATATCTGTCATCAATGAAGTAGCAACTGAATGCAGAACAATTTAATTGAAATCTTCATATACAACAATCTGTAGTGCATTATCATATTTGCAAGGCTAACAGTACATAAGTATTCAAAGTCTAAAACATCCAAAACTTAGGAACACTGGAAGATTGCATTGCATAAAGGCTCTTCATGTTATTTTCTTTTGTTCCCATATAATCGATTGTGATTCTAGTGCTGAGTCATCACCCCTTGTTCAAACATTTTTCCTTGAGTATTGACTAAAGACAATGAGAAATAAACTAAAAATAAAAATCTGAATAGTCAAACAAACAAACAAATAAATAACAGAGCACCCCAAATGCTGGGACCTACATAGAATGGATTACAGTGAAATTCATTCCAGAATAGACAGTTCTTTTAAGAGTTAATTACCATGGTGCACTAAAAAGAACTACTATTTGAACTTAAATCAAAAGCCCAGATGTGTCTAGTCCCAGTATTTTAACCCATTCAAGTTCCAATTTGATAGATAGCAAGGGCCTACGTTCTCATGGTGCCTTTTTCTTTCCAACAGCACCATCTCAGCAAATTGTAGTTGGCATCTGCTTCTTTTCTATTTGAAGAGGAACTAGTAGAAGAGGATTTATAGGTATATGTACTGTGTACTCCAACATATCTAAATTCAGTGTTATTATTATGACTACTAAACTTTTAAAAGTTGGGAATGAAATAAACATTCCCAAGTCAAGACCATCAAGATTGTATTACATATATATATTCACTAATTCAATAATTATTTTTAATTTTCAGTGTAACATACTATGTATCTTACTATTGACAGTCTAAAAGTGCCTTTTGTTGCATGTAAGAACATAAGTGTCAATGATTTTGAAACAGTTTGCCTCCTTTTAAAGGGAATGAAATAATAGTAGTATAAGTATGCCTAATGTTCAGAATAATTTTATTTAAATTGCACTTTTTTTTAACCTTACTCACTCCTCCACATTTATCTGTAATGTTCATATAAAGTTCACTAATCTTGTATTCAAAATTCGCAATAGCATTTTTAACCCTACTTGCACTGTTGATCATTTATTTATGTGTTAGTCCCTTTGAAAGAAACATGAGCCTGTTGTGTTACATGAACAAGTGGAGGTAAATGGTACTGCCTGGACCTTCAGCTTTGATCTGCATGTGAACAATAAATAAATATATTTGGAAATATTAAATACCTTACCTATCTTCCTTCTGGTCCTCTGTTTGTCATCACATGTTTTCTTCTGGAGGAAAATTGTGAGGAAAGAGAAGCTAGGCTTTTCTAATTACCTTCTCAAACAGAGAGATATGGTAGTGAGCTTGTAGCAAAAAAATGCATACTTCAGTCAAAACATGAGTTACATAAAATCTCCATTCAATATAGAAAAAAAGTGTGTAATGAACTAGAGCTATCAAGTTTATGAATGAAGTTTAAACTACAGCAAATTGCATGGAAATTATCAGCGAATGGGGAATAAAGAGGAGAAGATGGAAAGGTCATTGGTATATCACAGTTCTCAGACAGCAGAATTACTGTGTTTGAAGTGATGAAAAATTATGGTCAGAATACTGTGCCGCAAATTATGGCTCAAGGAACCTCTGCTGTAGGCAGCAGATGACTATGGGAGGGTGTGATTTATATATAAAAGAAAGAAATCCTGTTGTACTTGTGCGTAGTTGAGAAAATTAGCGTGCATGTTAAAGATGATAGAAATCAAAGACTGAAATGAGTATTTGACAATGTATACAGAATATGAAATAACAGCAGTGTTTAAGGCTTGCAGATCTCCCAGTCTTGATTTTATATTATTTATTATTATTATTGTTGCTGCTTCTTCCTCACTGAATTAAGTTGAAATCCCAGAGGATACAGGAAGCACAAAAAGTGCTTGTGGGTGGAGGAAATTGTATTGTGTTTGTGGATTCTTAATAATTTTGGTGGAGGCATTAATATTTAATTGTGGGAAAGTGCTGAGTTGTTTGGCTTTCAGAAGTATTCAAAGGGATCAAAGACACAGTGACTGAATTCCTATAGATTTGAAAAATCTTCCCTATGTCTCAAGATGGAAGTATATAGGAACAGTTCATTAGGAGACATGTAAAGAGGATTATAAAGATGAAGAAATCTGAAAGTGAATGTTTAAGCACTAAGAAGCAGCATGAATATCCTGGAAGAAGTAGGTTCTGGGAGAGGCAAAGTGCGGTTGAGCCACTGTAGCCTTTGTAGCTGAACATGTCTGATGCACTACCTTTTCTGGATCAGGGTTGGGGAGGACACAGTTATTGACAGCTCCAGGGTGGACTCATGTAAACAGAAAGTGAAGTGGTACCACCAGGAGCAGTCAAACAACATGGCCACTCAGCACATGGGACGGAGAGGCTATCAGAGCAGCAGGCATCTGGGGGAGTGGCATCAAGGGCTTGGAGAGCCAGGAGCTGCAGGTGGTGTAAAGTTAGTAGGGCAGTGCAAACAGCACCAGAAAGAGGTGAATGAGGCAGGGCTTGTGATGGTGACCAGGGCCTACCAAGCAGCCAGTGGCTGCTAGGTGGGTCATGGATTGTCTCAAGATGGGTCCGAGGACAAAGCAGAAAGCCAGTCCACAGTGATCTGCATAGCCACACATGTGGCTGTATACTGACACAGCTTAGTCAAGGATTGAATGTCAGCACTAGAGGTTGGTAGTGGATTCTGTTCACAGAAGGGGAAGGCTCAAATAAGACTTCTGTCATCTCGTCCTCTTTCCTGCAGCCTGAGCTCAGGTCACATAGCTGCCCCATTTCAGATGTGGCCTTGGGAACTGAGGGTTGTGAATGCACTCAGGACCCCAGAGGGGCCCCAAAGGTGTATTTTGTAGTTGGAGATGAATTGCAAAGCTGGCTGAAATACAGAAGGAACACCAGGTCAAGATGTAAAATGCAACCACGTCTATTATATCATTATCTGTACTTCTTCCTTCTCCCCACCTCCAATAAATGGAGCTTGGAAAATAATGTATAAAAGAAGGAATGCCCCAACTATGAAAAGGCTTTAATGGTGTTCCTCAGAATTCTGCAGAAGATGGTATACTCTGTGGAAAAGAGTTAGCATTACAGTAAAGATTCTGGTAGCTGCTGCTTAGAAATATACAAAGCCTGTGTGAAATCACTCAAGAGAATAAAAGCAATCTCATAAGTAACTTAAGTGACCTAGGAATGGCAGAATAACAGGTAATTAAATAATTATGGATGCTTTTAGGAAGAATCCATTTACTGTTTGAGCTATCCTTGTGAATAACAAGTACATTCATGCTTGTTTCAAGAAGGATTGGATAGCTAGAAAAGAGACAATATTTATAATATGTATTTGTAAATATTTGACTATATTAACAAGGTTAGACACAATATTTCTATTTATTCCAACATTATATATATGCAAGATTATAAAAAGTGATCTAGAAACAGTTGTGTATAAGGTGAGTATTGTAAAAAATGTCAAAAAAAAACAGTAAACAAACATATTTGATAAGAACATTATGTATTGAAATATAAAAGAGAATGTAAAAAAGATCTAATCTAGATCAGTTCAAAGGTCTGGTTAGTCAACCAACTCCATTTCTAATAGTTGCAATAAAGGTTGGTTAAGGGATTAATCTAAGAAACAAGCTAAAGTAGAAAAAAAAATCAAGAATTGTTTTTTAGAGTATTGTCAGACTTTCCAGCAATTTACGGGTCAGGGACTTCTGGAACTAGAGTTTTCAGTCACACCACTGTACTTACTAACAATTGTTGGATCTTCTCCATTAATTTATCTTGTTTTTTTTATAACACCTTTATGCTTTTGGGTTCCACAATATCTGGTAGGAATGATTTGCACAGTTTCAGTACACAGTGTATAAGAGTAGTTCCTTTTATTTATTTAAAGCATGATATTTGGGCATTTCATCAGAAGGTTTTACATTTTGAGAAAGAGTTAAATAATTTACTCTGTTGATTTTATTTTTATTGCTCATAATTTTATGGGCCTATGTCATAATTCTACATATTTAGCTTTTTTCAAGTCTTATTTTATTCAACAGTTTTTACTCCTGAGTACAGAAATAGTTTTAACAACTAAATTTGTAATCTTTACTGTAAATTAGGGTTATATTTTTTACTATTACAAATTTTATACTCATCAGCATTGAATTTCATCATTTTGTTATATAGGCATTCAAAATCGTAACATCTTTCTGCATTTCATTGTGCTTTGTTTTATTTTTGACTACGGTTTATACAGTTCATATTAACTGCAAATTTTGTCTATTTTCATGGTTGAATACTCTAAAAGGTTCATAAGTTAATATATATCTTTGTAGGATTCTGTAGCCTCTTTTTTTTTTTTTTTTTTTACTGAGAAACATGAGCTTTATTTATTTATTTATTTATTTTATTTTATTTTATTTTATTTTATTTTATTTCTCCCCTAGAACCTTCCCTTTTCTTTTGTGAGAACTTGTTTGGAAAATCTGATACCAATTTGACCAAATCATTAACACATTTTTTGACTCCTTCAAAAAGCACAAGTATTCGCTGTTCTGACTATCCCCTATAACTAACAAATAAACAAAATAACAACAACAACAAAATAAAACAATAAATCAAATGTAAACACACAGACAAACAACTACGACACCAAAATACGAAGTAGTGCCCATCATGGCCTATTTTTCATTTGGTCTAATTTTATGTTAGCATAATTTAAACTTTTTTTTTTTTTCTTCTGTAAACAGAAAAGATAATCTATTTGTAGCTATTTGATTATAATAAAGAGAAAAAAATAAATTAGGGCTATCTCCCACCCTTTTGAGATTAAGGCTAATTCAATTAATAGATCAAGTGTGACAATTTAATTCTTATTTTAGATTCTTTGTGGATTATGTGGATACCATCTCATTGCTATGAATTAGACTATTCTTTTTAGAACAAACAAAAAACTTGAGAAATGTCATAAAAGTAGGTAAGTTATAAAGCACGTATCTCTTTATCTTTGTATAAACATGGATCCTAGCAGAGCTCATGCAGCTATATTGAGGGCTCTTTCTGTTGGGTGGAAAACTAAAAGAACAGAAAGTTTGACTTTCAACACCAAAAAAGGGAAGGAAAGTAAAATGCGATGAAAGCAGTGTTCTACCTCCATTTGCATTAGGAATGACATTTTATTTTATATTTTTCTCAGCATGATGGCATTTCAGAATAGTTACATAGTTAACCATACATAGTTAATCATACAGGTCTCAGAACTGAAGTGCTAGACACATGATAATGCCTTTGGCATGGTATAATTGTTACATTTGTTACATTTACTTTACATTACATTTACATTTACATTTTACATTTACATTTACATTACATTTACATTACATGTTACATGTTACATGTTTACATTACATGTTACATTTGTTACATTTGTTACATTTACTCTGTTCACAGTGGGAAAGCAAATATTGTTTGCAGTTATTTACTACTGAAATCCACTAAAATTATCATAATCCATCTAAAAGGAAAATTATTGTTATGACAAGGGATGTCTCAAATGGAGTCATCCATCCAGAATTCTTACATAAGACACTGAACAATGTATTTAACTCCTGTAACCTTCAATAGCCACACAGCTTTTTTCTCTTTCTCAGAGAATGTATATATATTAATCATCCAAGAAGAAATGTAAAAGTCCTGTATCCCAGCAGCAATGGAAAGTACAGTGCTCAATAAATAACCCAAATGGGTAAAATTATTAACTTCATTGGTTCATATTGGCAGTATTAGTGTTTTAAATGAATGGGTTCCTTTGTGTATTACATAAAATTGATTTAAATACTTGGAAGGTATAGGCTAAGTCACTGTCCTCACAGAAGATTTTTTTTTTCAAATAATGTTGTATGTCTGATAAAAATCATTCTTGTAATGTAGAAAGTTGTAATATAAACAGCTAATATATTTTTCTGGAGTTGTTGAGGGTCAAAGAACAGCAGGAGCTGATCATTACCAGAACAGTTGTCCTGGTATCAGCTGGGAGACAGTTAATTTTCCTCCTAGTAGCTGGTATGGTGCTGTGTTTTGGATTTAGGATGAGAATAATACTGATAGCACACTGATGTTTTAGTTGTTGTTGAGAAGTGATTACACTATTTCAGGACTTTTCCGTTTCTTGTACTGCCCTGCCAGTGAGGAGGCTGAGGGTGTACAAGGTGCTAGGAGGAGATAAAACCAGGACAGCTGACCCAAACTGGCCAAAGGGATATTCCATATAATATGGCTTCATGATGAACAATAAAACTAGAGAAGTTGGCCAGGCAGGGGGGGACACTATTCAGAGAGTGGCTAGGAATCAATCAGCAAGTGGTGATTCTTCTCCTTCTTCTTCTTCTTCTTCTTCTTCTTCTTCTTCTTCTTCTTCTTCTTCTTCTTCTTCTTCTTCTTCTTCTTCTTCTTCTTCTTCTTCTTCTTCTTCTTCTTCTTTCTTCTTCTTCTTCTTCTTCTTCTCTTCTTCTTCTTCTTCTTCTACTTCTTCTTCTTCATCTTCTTCTTCTTCTTCTTCTTCTTCTTCTTCTTCTTATTCTTCTTCCTCTTCTTCCTCTTTTTCCTCTTCTTCCTTCTTCTTCTTCTTCCTTCTTCTTCCTCTTCTTCCTGTTTTCCTCTTCTTCCTTCTTCTTCCTTCTTCTTCCTTCTTCTTCCTTCTTCTTCCTTCTTCCTCTTTCTTCTTTTCGTCTTCATTATTATTATTATTGTTGTTATTATTATTATTATTATCTCTTCCTTTTCTGTCCTATTAAACTGTCTTTATCTCAACCCACAAGTTTTTACCTTTTTTGTTTGTTTGTTTGTTTGTTTCTGATTCTCTCTACCATCCTACTAGGGGCTGGGGAGAATAAGTGAGTGGCTTTGTGGTGCTTAGCTGCCTGCAGAGTTAAACCACAGCAATGGCACCCTGACAACAATAATGCACCGAGACTCCCTGTCTGGACAGGACAAGATGTAAAAAATGTGTTCTACACCACAGCTGTGGAGAATGGCCCCACATGGAGCTTTTGGCAGAAAGCACCAGGGGAGATTTGAGGTTAATCCATAGAGTTTGGGAACTGGGGTGCCAAGCTCTTCTTGGAACCCTGATTGTCAGTAATGGGCTGAATGTTCAAATGGAGGGTCCCACGTCATGCAACTGATGCTATGTGGAAGAAGTGGGTTCCACAGATCACACGAGGGGCTTGAATAGGAAACCCCAGTCACCCTGGAGTCTTATAAATGATCATGGACTAGCCAGAGGACAGAGATGTAGAAGGTTATTCCGGGAGTTATTGATAGACTCTTGAAAGGCAATGCAGTCATTGGTCATAGCCAACACAGGCTCATGAGAAGAAAGTACTGTTTAATGAAATTAGTTTCCTTTTATGACAAGGTCATCCATCTAGTTGACCAGGGGAGGGCAGGAAATGTAATCTTTTTGGATTTCAACAAAGATTTTGGTAATGTTTTTTTACAATATCCCTCTGGACAATGTGTCCAGCATACAGCTAGACAAATACATGATAGGTTGGATGAACAACTGATGAATGGGTCAGTCTGAAAAGCTTATAGTAAATGGGGTCACATCATATTGGCAACCAGTCACTAGTGGGGTTTCCCAGGGACACATTTTAGGGTCAGTTCTCTAAAAAGATTTTATAAATTATCTGTACACAGAACTCAAATGCATACTAAGTTATTAGATGATACTAAATTGGGAAAAGCTATTGACTCTGATGAGGGTGGAAAGGCCTTGCCAAGAGATCTTGACAAATTAGAGGGCTGGGCAGTCACCAACCATATGAAGTTTAACAAGAGCAAGTGCTGGATTCAGCACCTGGGTGGGGGCAACCCTGGATATGTGTACAGACTTGGGGATGGGAGGCTGGAAAACAACCCTGCTGAAAGGGATTTGGGGGTTCTTGTCGGTGGCGAGTTGAATATGAGTCAACGGTGTGTACCGGCAGTCAAAAGGACCAACTGTATCCTGGGGTGCATCAAGCATGGCATTGCTAGCTGGTCAAGGGAAGTGATTGTCCTGCTCTATTCTGAGCTGATCTATCCTCCTCTTGAGCACTGTGTGAAATTTTGGGCACCACAATATAAGAAGCATATAAAACTGTTAGGGAATGTCCAAAGGAGGGCTATGAAGATGGTGAAGTGTATAGAGGGTGTGGTGGTGTACTCCCTTGCCCTCTCTTCCCCAGCCTGATCGTTCACCCTTAACCCTGCTTGGGCAATAACTCTCAGTGATGACTGTAATGTATGTATCTAGTTGTGATAGCCAAGCCAGGCTCAAGGTTGATTCAGGGGAGTAAATCCAAGGGCTAATGGAGCATGCACTAGCCAAATATGGATGGTGTGCAAATATGACTTGTAGTCAACCATCTTATCACAAAAAGAGGTGATAGCCCAGAGCCTGTTGAGTTCTCCTGTACTGCAGCAGGGTGCATGCCAGCATCGATCCCTTGAGCTGGGATGCTTCTCAAGGTTACTCCCCAAGGTCGAGGTATCCCTTACCTGTGGCAGATACTTGATAAGTGACTAATAAATACCTTGTTGAAACTGTGCAAGTAGTATGCTAAAACTTTATAATCTTAGCTAAGTGATATAAGGGATTGATTGTTTATATAATCCTTCAGGCATAAACCATTAAGTCTAGGAGTGGGATAGGATCCAGTCATATCTAGATTCCTGGAAGTTTAGACAGCAAAAAGGATTTCATTCTGAACCTTGTGACTCAACATGAGGGTTTCCCTGATGTTTTTAGTCTGACCCTATCCTCTATACAGTAACTAATCAAGTGACCTTGCCGTCATGCATCTTATTAATGTCACAGTTACCATTAGACCTTTGTTAAATTGCTGTCTTATTCATGATTAAGCCCTAGTAAGTCACTATTTTCATCAATAAATGTATTGTTGCATCTTTCTTACAAGTGAATTGCATAATTCCCTTCATGGCAGAGGAGATATATGAGGAGCACCTAAGGTTACTTGGTTTGTTCAGTTTAGAGAAGACAAGACTGAGGAGACAAGACAATGAGGAGACCTCATTGTGGCCTACAGCTTCCTCACAAGGGGAGGAGAGGGGCAGATTCTGATCTCTTGTCTGGTGACCAGGGATAGGACCTGAGGGAGTGATGTGAAGCTGTGTTAGAGAAGGTTTAGGTGGATTTTAGGAAAAGGTTCTTCACTGAGACAGTGGTTGGGCATTGGAACAAGCTCCCCAGCGAAGTGTTCATGGCAGCTAGTCTGCCAGAATTCAAGACGTATTTGGACAACACTATCAGACTTATGTTTTGATGTTTGGGTGGTCCTGTGTGGAGATAGTAGTTGGACTTCGTGATCCTTGTGGGTCCCTTCCAACTCAGGTTACTGTTTAATTCTATGATTCTATAAGTCTAGGACAAGCATTATGCAATGTTTCCTGATGGGTCCTGTTGTATTGTTGGAATATATTGGAAGTAGAAAGCTGTTGTATGGAGTCCTACATGACAAGTTACAGAAACTGCTGAAGGAGAAGGTGAATTAAGTCAATTTGCAGAAGTGAAGGTCATCCAGCTAGCTTTAAATATTGCTGAAATATAACAGTGGCCAGTGCTCTGGTAGCGAATGCCTTGTGGTAGTAGTAACAGCAATGGAAGCAAAGCAATTGGCAGTGTAGGGGTAAACCTTCCTGGGCCACTGCATTCTGGCAATATATTGCTGCCCAGGTAGAGAACCTAGTTTTAAAAGTATATCATGTAGATTCTCATATAAACAAGAATTGGGCCATTGAAGAACATCAAAACAAACAGGAGGTGGATCAGGCTGCTAAGATTGAAGATGTTCAGGTGATATGGAATGGAATATGGTATGGAATGGTGTATGGTATGGAATACCCCTTTGGTCAGTTTAGGTCAGCTGCCCTGGTGACGTCCTTTATGCACTTCTTGCCTAACTGTAGCCTACTGGCTCGGGGAGGGTGGGGTGGGAGGGCAGGGAGGTTGGAGGAAGTCTTGATGCTGTGCCAGCACTGTCAGCAATAGACAAAACATTGGTGCAATATCAATGCTGTTCTAGCTAAAAGTTCAAAGCACAGCACTATATGAGCTGCTGTGGAGAAAGTTAACTCCATCCCAGCCAGACACAGTACACATGCACCACAATTAAGCAAGCCATGTGGTTAAAGCCTCTCTGATATGGAGGATGGTGGCTGAAATATCAATATGGGGAGGCCTGGCAGATTGATTATGTCACACTGCCACAAACCAAGCAAACACCATGCTCTTACAATGGTGGAAGAAGCCACCAGATGGTTGGAAACAAATGTCACGCCTTGTGCTGCCACCTGAAACACTATCCCAGGCCTTGCAAGCAAGTCTTACGGTGACGTGGCACCCCAGAAAGAATTGAGACAGACAATGGGACTTATTTCCAAAACAACCTCATGGGTACCTGGGTCAAAGAGCATGGCATTGAATGGGTTATATCAGTTCGCCTATCATGTACAAGCCTCTTGGAAAATTGAACAATAAAAGGACTATTAAAGACTACACTGAGATCAATGGATGCAGGGATGATATGTACATTTAGCAAAAGCCACCTGGTTAGTTAACACTAGAGAATTTGCCAATAGAGCCAACCCTGTTCAATCAAACCCCCTATATAGCAGAAAGGGATAGAGTCCTTGTAGTGTATGTATAAAACAAAACAAAACAAACACCATGCTAGGGTTATTCCAGCCTTTGGAAAAGGAAAACTCATCCATGAGATTGATTTTTCTCAAGTGTCTGTGTGGGTAATGCAGAAGGATGGGGAAGTCTGATGTGTTCCTCAAGGGGTTTTGACTTCGGGTGAGAATAGCCCATGTTTTGAACTGCATGATGGCAATAGTTTTATGAAGCTGGATGTCATCACTGCTATAGTTGCTATATGTCGTATCAATTGTATTAGAGTCACCCAGATTAATGAAAGACGAATATTGATGAAATCAGGCAAGTGCAGTGGTGATGGAAACAGAGCTGGCTTCAGCATGCAACACTCCAACACCGCACAACCTATTTCCTTTTCTGAAGGATCGTTATGACAGAGAGAGACCAAAGTCATGAACTCAAAGAACATTCTAGAGGGAGGGACCATAAATTAAGGGAATGATATGTGTTAGAACATATCAAAAGACAGACAGGGTGGTGCTGATTAATGATGTATTGGAAAGTATGTTCCCTGAGCATGACGTAAATGGTATAGAATAAGTGGTGGATGCTATCCTGGTTTCAGCTGGGATAGTTTTCTTCCTAGTAGCTGGTATGGTGCTGTGTCTTGGATTAAGAATGAAAATAATGTTGGTAACACACTGATGGTTTAGATGTTGCAGAGCAGTGCTTACACTAAGTCAAGGACTTTTCATCTTCTCACACTGCCCTGCCAGTGAGGAGGCTGGGGGTGCACAAGAAGCTGGAAGAGGACACAGCCAGGACAGCTGACCCAAACTGGCCAAAGGAATATTCCATAGTAAATGATGTCATGTTCAGCAAAATAAAAATGGTGGGATTTGGCTGGGGGGGCTGCTGTTACTTGGGGACTGACAGGGAATCTGTTGGCTAGTGGTGAGCAATTGTGTTGTGCATGACTAGTTTATTTTTCTTTTTTTTTTTTTTCCCTTTCTTTTTTGTTGCGTTGTCTTTATTTCAATTCACAAGTTTCTGCACTTTCACCTTTCTATTTCTCTCTCCCATCCCACTGTGTGTGAGAGCGAGCAAATGGCTTTGTGATGCTTAGCTGTCTTCTAGGTTAAACATCGAATACTGGAGCAGACACAGAAAGAACAATGCGACATGAAGAACTGTCATACCTGTAAATAATTTCCTGTTTCACCTAGTACTTGTCTTTCCTATTTCCAAGGACTTTGCATGGAAAGTCTTATAATTCATATAGCTTTTGCTCCCTCACCCCCTCTTAAGGGCAGACACTCCTATTTCCCTAAATATAAATACAGAAATTTAGCCCAGAATGAGTTGAGTGATTTGAGTATCCAGTTAGCAGTTACATTAGAGGCAAGCTAGCATGCTAATCTTGTCCTGGATTTCTCACATGCCACTTATCTTTGACAGTGTCCATTTTTCATGCAATAAAACTTTTAATGGAGTAAAAGTCCAAAAAATGAATGAACATAGAATTATATTTTCTCATGTCTGCTTACAACACCCTTCTTGTCACAGATTTTCTACTACTTTTTTTTTTTTTTTTCACATTCTCCTAGTGAACCATGAGTATCACAGAAAATGGTTCACAGTTAAATCACCTGACCAAAATCACAATGAAACTCAGCAACAAAACTAGTTTTTGTATCAATTCTTCCAACTTGTAAGATGTTATCATAATTCTTCAACTATTTTTAATGTCATAAAGCTTAATACAGTATGGATATTAGTACTATGCAACATTTTTTTTTTTTCACCTAGAAATTAGATTTAATTTAATTCTCATTGTAAAAGAAGCAATAATTCTCTTTTCAAGGGTATTAACAGAGTGAATCAGAGATGGCTAATGTGAAAATCACATCCTGGAAAATGCACAATCAGTAAAATTCAGAAATAGGCTGTGATATATCTCAGTCTGTCAGAATATTAACCTCACTCTGACTTTCATAATTGTTAATTTCGGCTGGGAAACTGCAAAGTCTCTCTCTTCTACAAACCCAGAGGTGAATCTTATTATAACTATCTTCCCACCTTGAATTTGGCAGTGGTTTTAAAAAATATATTTTCTAATATACTTTTATTTTTTTTATACTTATGTATATATGTAATACGTGATAACATGGCTGACTTTTCTTGTTTCAAGTGTATTAAAATTGTTTTTCATAAAGACATAAGCTTTAACTTTTACATGTCACAGAAATTTTCTTAACAGCTCCCTAGCTCATGAAATGGTTCATTTAGCAGAGGTGCTTATATATGTGAAGGTTACATTATTTTAACTGATGGAAAACATTCGGCAGATTGAAAAGTAAAAAATTACAGCAGGAAATGCACTCTCTAGATTTCTTATGTGGGCAGAGAGTGTGTCAGCTATGAATAATATTTTTGGATGTTAGGCAGACTTTTCAGCTCTGTTAAAAGCTTAAGAAATTTTATTACAATTGTTGAACAAAACATCAGTTCAAACTGCTAGCGTCTCTGTCTTAGGCAAATGTCTAAAACTATTTTTCTGTTGATCAGGATCTATGAATAAAGTTATAAAAAGAGTGCTCTGAACATTTTTGAGGTAGAAAGTCTGGAAATAGAAGTTAAATTTCAAGGAGATGCTCATTTTTGGGAGCCAGGAAAGAGTCAAATGGGCAATCCTGACCTTTAAATCTCAAGAACTGAGGAACTGGTGACCCAGTGAGGACCACAAAGTAATAATTCTGACAATCTGTCAGCCTGCTCTCCTAAGTCCAGTTTGTATTTAACTTTTCCTTTTTTTTTTTTTTTTCTCTCTCTCTTTCACTCTCTATTTTTTTTTTCCCTCTAAACAAAGCCCTGCTGAGTCCCGTTGTCTTTCAGGACCAAAGGATTTCCCTTGGCTTGAAATACCCACAGTATTGATGATGTTTGTCAGGCATTGTACAATTCTTATTTTCTGCTCTGCCATTTGCATTTTCCAGGAACTGGGGAATATACTTTATGATCTGACCAGAAATCAAGCATTCAGGATGTTGGCTTGCATCTCTGCCCTGAAGTAATGCTGCCCTTGTCAAGAGCCAAGAGTTAGGTTTGTGGCAGAGTCTGTCTTGATGACTCTACCAATTAGAATTACAGACTTTTCCATGTCCTTTCCGCTGAAATTTCATAAGAGATAATGTTCCTTAGCTGATCTTGTGAATTAAAAAAGAACAAGACTGAAAGAAAGTGAATCATTCTTTCAGTGACCATGATTAAGGCATGTGAACTAATATTTGCTTCTCTTTGAATTTATTATGAGAAAATAAATAATAAGAATCCCACAAATCAATAGTTAGGACTGGTTCTGACTTATATAATTTTGACAGGTCTTTCATAGTTGCAGTTAATTATTCATTGATGTTTACATGACACAGACAACAGAGAGAGAGAGAGAGATTTTTTTAAATGGCATTTCTCAATCCTTCACTGAATCTAGCCAAAGCAGTTTAAGCTATGTGCTTAAAAGTAAAGCTATTTCACAAAGAAATTAAAAAAAAATTTTGCTTTGTATGCTTATTGTTCTGTTATCGAACAAGAAATTGCCTCAAAAATGATCTTATTTTAAAGCATAAGACAATTTATTTTTGTGAAATTCAAAATGCGTATCTAAACATTGCTATTGTCTTTATCTGAGGTAATTATACCAGTCATGGCATACCAATTATATTTCCAGTCATGGAAAAAAATAAAATAAAATAAAATAAAATAAAATAAAATAAAATAAAATAAAATAAAACAAAACAAAACAAAACAAAACAAAACAAAATAAAATAAAAATCATCTAACAATCCACTCCCTCTTTGTATCCCACAATTTTAGAACATGCTGTGGAGAACAGACTTGTTAGACTCACTGATAAGCACCAGCCTTGGGCAAAGAGGAATTGAACAGCTTGTCCTTGTTTCTCTCTTATATAAGCTTTGTAGATGGAGGTCCACAATCTTCGAATGAGAGATTGCTGAAATTTCGTTTCAGCAGGATGGCCCTGTTTAGGTGACAGAACAGAATCTTGAGGGCCACAGTGCCTTAGTGAAACTTTTTACTTCATTATGTGTGAAAAGAATATTAAAGCTTGCATCCCTGACTATGATAATGAACTAAACATATATGTATATGCTAAACATATATGACTATAGTACTCAGCTCTTCACCCAAATCAGGCTAAATGTCACCCCAAGGAAGAAACAGATAAGGTTATGATATAAAAGAATGTTAGAAGTTGGACTGTAAATACTTTCAACTTTGTGAAACTGTCTCAGTGAAAGCCTTTAGCAGGGCTCTGAAACAAACGTCAGACTCTGATAAGTCCCCTTTAATGCAATACATGCAAAATAGAATATACATCTGCATAAGAAGTTTAAGAACACATAAATACAAGATCATATACAATCTTTTTTATAAAATTTTTTTAATAAAGTTTCTATTAAAAACATGATTGCAACTAAATGTAAGGGAAAATTCCAAGACATATGTCTCATCAGAACATGGCAGCTAGATACTTTTATTCTTGATTATTACATTTTAATGTTTAAAACCAAGCATAACCCCTACAAAGACTATAAAAAATAACACAAGCAAAAAACAATTATGTCTATAACATTTTATTATAACAGATGTTGAAGTTATAAATGTTCTGATCAAGCTGTTTCATTACGGATAAACCAAGTATAGTTGTGGATCAAATATTCTTGTTTTGATTTGTATAGCAGACTGAACAGTAAAGCATAGGAAAGACATTTCTCTGTGTGAGGGCAGAACCCTAAAATTTAATTAGTTTTTGTGTTGTAATACCTTTTTGTGTAAAAAAATAAAAAAATAAAAATAAAAATGTGTTTTCCAAAGAGGGGAGAATTGATGAACTCTTTCTTTTATGTGCTTATATTAGTGCTTCTACTTTTTTTTTCCATCTGCAACAGATGAAACAGAGGGGTACAGGTTTGTCAAGCTGGGACAAGCCTCCGGGGAGCATGAATGAGAGAAGCAGCAAGCACATTGTCTCAGCACAGAGCCAGAGACTCAACACTAGCTCAGAGATGTGATGGAAACACAGTGACATCCCCCAGTAATCCATGGATAACTGAATGCTGTTTCTTGGAAACACAAATAAAAGGAAATGCAATGGACTAAAATCAAATATAAAGCAGTCTGGCATTGTGTATATACTATGGGAAAGGGGAAGATTAGTTTACAAAATATTTTTTAAAATATGTATCTGTTCTGTATCAAAAGTTCATAGAATCATAGAACGGCTTGGGTTGAAAGGGACTTTAAAGAACAGTTATTTCCAACCCCCCTGTCGGTGGCAGGGATGCCACCCAATAGATCAGATTGCCTCATCCAACCTGGTCTTGAACACCTCCAGGAATGGGGCATACACAACTTCTCTGGGCAACCTGTTCCAGTGCCTCACCACCATTCAAGTGAAGATTTTCCTCCTAACATCTAATGCAATTCTCCCGATATCTTTTAGTGTAAAACCGTTCCCCCTTGTCCTGTCATAACCTGCCTGAGCAAAAAGTTGTTCTCCATCTTTTTATAAGCTCCATTTAGGTACTGAAAACTGCAATGAGGTCTACCTGGAGACTTCTCTTCTTCAGGATGAACATCTATTCCAGCTCTCTTAGCCCTTCTTACCTTTAGGTACACCAACCCTCTGATCATCTTAGTGACCCTCCTCTACATCCTGGCTTGTATCAGTAATAATGTAGCCAGTAGGACCAGGGAGGTGATTGTTCCCTTGTACACTGCTCTTGTGAGGCCACACCTTGAGTACTGTGTTCAGTTTGGAATCCCTCACTACAAGAAGGCCCTGGAGCATGTCCAGAGAAGGGCTACAAAGCTGGTGAAGGGCCTGGAACATAAGTCCTATGAGGAGAGGCTGTGGGAGCTGGGTTTGTTTAGTCTGGAGAAGAGGAGGCTCAGGGGAGACCTTCTTGCTCTCTACAACTACCTGAAAGGAAGTTGTGGGGAGCTGGGGGTCGACCTTTTCTCACAGGTAACTAGTGATAGCACTAGAGGGAATGGCCTCAAGTTGCACCAGGAGACGTTTCAGTTGGAAATTAGGAGAAATTTCTTCGCAGAAAGAATAGTCAGGCATTGGAATGGGTTGCCCAGGGAAGCGGTGGAGTCACCATCCCCGGGGGTGTTCAAGGAAAGGTAGGACATGGTGCTTAGAGATATGGTTTAGTGGGTGATACCGGTAGTAGTTTAATGGTTGGACCAGATGTTCTTGAAGGTCTTCTCCAACCTTAACGGTTCTATGCTTCTACGATTCTTTGGACCCCTGACCCCATCTGATAGATCCACATCCTTTTTGTGCTGAAAAAGTTACATTGTTCTAATTTAAACTCTGATAAAGGCCATAGAAATTCAAAGACTTTTTTTTTTTTTTTTTTTTTGTTACTGGAATACTCATTGTAAGGAAAAGATGAAGAAAGATGGATCTCAATCATTTTACTGTTCAAGAAACTACCACTCCATATAAAGAGATTTCTTTCCTTATATAAATTGATACTTCTTTCCATTGCAGATTGAGTTCTAGGCAAACAATTGAAGTATTGGTGTAACATAAAACATTATTTTGTGAGCACTTAAACATTGCCAATTCTATCTTAGTTCATTCAGTGAATGATTGAAAGCATTCATATAGGAAAGCTGGAGAAGAGAGAGAAGAAAGAAAGCCATTTCTAGATGAGTGTGCAGAGGAAAATAATGGAGCTTGTATCATTCATCTGCCCTTTTAACTAATAAAGGAAAATAGCAGTTGGCATGCAGGCATGTTCATCTTGAGGATCTTTTTTTTTTAAAAAAATATTTTTATATATTATATATATAAATGTATATATAAATATTTTTCTCCCAAATCCTACTGAATTGACTTCCCAATGGGATGAGTGGCAAAGTTCTTAATTTAGGAACTCCATTTGGGTTTAGAAGTAAAGTAAAGGATGAGCTACACAGATAATCAATACTTAGTCATGTATGTCAAAACAGAAATGTACTTCTCTAGAGGAGTCTGTTATTGAAAAGTGGGGTATCTATGAAATATAGACACCTGAATTTCACTAAATGCCAGTTAACTCAAGCACATTGATTCCTTTTTGTTCCTATAATGCACAGATATTTTTGAAGCCCTTCCTTAGTGTGCTGAAATCTTAGCCACTAAACAGTCTTTTGCTAGTCCTTTAATCAGTTCTTAACATTCACATTATTCTCATAATTATATAATTAAAATAAAATTGTTTATTTTTGCTAGAGACAAAGATAGCAAAACAAGGTGCATGGATGTTTATAAACATATCTTCAGGCATATTGAGTTCCTCAAGAGTTCAGAAATTTCAAAGCTTACATAACTGTAACTGAACTAATAAACGCACATAAATTGTCCATTTTAATTGGTCTTCATCAGTCTTAGATTGAAGCAATTAGGTAGAGCTACAGAAATGAAGTAAAATATGAGCATTGAATTATCTCTCTCTATAATTACAGAAATATGCTGAATATCCTCTCACTTTTAAGTGAAGTGCTGAGCAAAAAAAAAAAAAAAAAAAAAAGAGAGAGAGAGAGCGCGCGCTAATCTAAGGCATATATTATAAAATCTGTGGTTTTAATTTAGGGAAAAGCACACAGTTAATATATGGAATCCAGGAGCAGCTTGTGTACTTGTAGGACAGCCAATGAATGAAAGGATAATATATGCCAGGAAGTGACCCAAATGTAAAGTGACAACATTAGTGTACCAGAGCACATAATTGGAGATTGTTCTTTAGGGGCAATGACATTATAAATATATTTTTCTTATAGCATATCATTTTTTTTTCCAGAATGACAATGGTAAAAAATGGTATGCAGCAGCACCCAATATATTTCTAATGGTATAAGGAATAAAGTTGTGTATTGAAAAGGGAAAGGGAAAGGGAAAGGGAAAGGGAAAGGGAAAGGGAAAGGGAAAGGGAAAGGGAAAGGGAAAGGGAAAGGGAAAGGGAAAGGGAAAGGGACAGGAGGAAAGAGAGACAGAGAGAGAGAGTGGGGTGGGGAGAGAAGTGGAGGGGGAGAGAGGTGAAGGGAGAGAGGGAGAGAGGGGAAGGGGAGGGGTGGATGGGGTGGGGAGGAGGAGGGGGAGAGAGGAAGGGGTGTAAGGAAGAGATGGAGAGGTGGGAGGGGGTGAAGAGAGAGATGAAGAGAGGGAGGAGAGGGAGGGGGCTGGAAGGAAGGGTAAAGGTGGAGAGGGGGGGTGGAGGGGGAGGGCGAGAGAGGTGGGGGGGAGAGGTGGAGAGACGGAGGGGGGGAGAGGGGGTTGGAGGGGGAGGAGGAGGAACAGGGAGGGAAGTGGAAAGGGGGAGAGGTGGAATGAAAGGAGGGAGGGGGAGAGGGAGAGGAAGGAAGGGGGATAAAGGGGTAAAGGGAGACAGAAGGAGGGAAGAGAGGGGGAGTAGGAGGGAGAGGGGGAGAGAGGGAGAAGGAGAGAGGGGGAGAGGGGGAGGGAGAAGAGGGGGGTTAGCCCAAGTGGTTCAGTGAATTCGTAGAATCATAGAATCAAGGAGTTACAGAATCTGAGAAGCAAACAATCATAGAATTGTAGAATGTCTTGTGTTGCAAGGGACCTTAAAGATCATCTAGTTGCAACACCCCTGCCATCTGCAGGGATGCCACACAATAGATCAGGTTGCCCAGGGCCTCATCCAACCTGTTCTTGAACACCTCCAGGAACGGGGCATCCACGACTACTCTGGGCAACCTGTTCCAGTGCCTCATCACCCTCTGAGTGAAGAATTTCTTCCTAACCTCTAATCTAAATCTCCACACTTTTAGTTTAAAAACATTTCCCCTTGTCCTGTCATTATCTGAATGAGCAAAAGGTTGCTAATTATATATATATCATTGCATGTCCTGAGTGATTTGGATAGAAATAATTAATGATATTAATTAATTATAATGATTCCAATCTCAGTTAATAGGACTCCTTTTGCAAACCTGTTCTGTTTAGCTATTTCTATTCATTGCAAAGTCAGAGGTAGAATTGCAGTGCAGTATAATGATAACAGAACAGATTGCTGACAGACAAACATGAAGAATGAACACTCTTGATCAGTCCAGTATGTTCCAAGATTTAATCTCAGACATTTTTTTCAATTGTGCTAATCTCTTTAAATAGGCAACAGCTAGACAAATGAATAATTACATAATCACAGAGTGGTTGAGATTGTGAGGGAACTCCAACTTCCCTGCTCAAAGCAGGATTAGCTAGAGCAGGTTGCTCAGTTCTATCTCCATTTGAGTGTTGAGCATCTTCAAGGATGGAGACTCCACAGAGAGGCAAAATAATATCTCTATTTATTTTTAACATACTTAAAGGAATACTAACATACATTTCTAAAACCCTGCCTAGAAATTATGGTCCTCATTAGCCTTTGACAGTTCCATGAAGTTAGATATTCATAGACCCTAGTAATTCCATTATTTAGATCCAATAAGTGAATCCTGATCACAGCTACTCAAGACTCAGGTTTGGGGCATTAAAGATGGACAAGTACTTTATAGTCAGGAAGATCAGGAAGATCATATGTTGTAATTTTAATTACTATGAGAAAAAAAAAAAAAAAAAAGACTCTAAATAAGGTTCCCTGGTATGCATATGCAGAAAGGAGCAAAACAAATTTAAACCTGTAACTATTGTAACATTTTTTCTTAATCATTTTGGTAATATATGTGTTGCTCAAACTGAGATTTTTTTTTCTTTTTTTCCATAATTCTAAGAACCAAAAGGAATTGATAACATGAGTTTTAGAATCCAATATGCCAGAATTTTCTTTGGTCATCTCTAACATTTCAGAATGATTCTCTTCTAAACCTTCTGTCCTATATTCCCTTATTCTAATATTTTATCTAAAATTGTTCTCCTGATATTCCCCCCACTCCCCCCTTTTATTTTATTGCAGAGAGATGATGTGAATTCATAAATCTCAAGTTTCATGTATTAATACAATGCTTATTGCCATGATACCTAGACATTTCAGAAGGACCTCACAGTATATTTTAACTGTTTGAAAAATAGTTCCTCAGTCTAAGCATCATACACACTGTCTCTATACTCAGTGTCGATGCACAAGAATCTTATGAGGTTGATTCATCCCATTCTGAGAGCAGTTTGCAAAATATGGGGAATAATTGTCTCTGGAGCGATCCATTACTAAGGATGGAGTGTACATGATGAACTCAGACTAGACAGCAGACTTTTATATAGCTAGAGATATTAGATAAGTCTCACATCAACTGTTCAGTAATGAAGACTGTCTCATAGTAAACCTGTCTCTTCCTAATATTTTTGATTAATAAATGGCTGAGATGCAGACAGCTTTTTGGTTGTTTTGTTTTGATTGATATCTGTGTATGAAAAATGGTAATATCTGCAAACATCCATCCTTTTTAATGACCAGTGTAGTACGTGAAAACTTTAATTTTCATAGTGATATTTATATTCTGTCATTATCCATTTGAACTCAAGTCTCATAAGTCTAACATTAATGTCAGGAGATTTAATAGAAAGAGTAAAATATATGACTATGCATGATTTATTAGTCATAAACATACAGAATAATTTATGCATTTCAAATTATATTAAAAATGGACTAATTCAACCAATGATTCAATATACATATGGGTTTTAGTATCTTTTCCTACCAGCATTATGAATTGCCTTCCTTACATGGGAATGAACTTGGCAAATTGTAAATTCTGTAATCAAAGGCCTAATTCCATGGCAAGCTTCACATATACTTAACAACAACAACAAAATAACAATAAAAAAAAAAAAAAACACACAAACAAACCACAAAACAACTGAGTTTTGGAAAGAGAAATAACCCCATTCTCATACTATATCCACTACAGAATAAATTATTTGGAGGTATGTCGACACGCACATCCAAATAAATATAGGTTTCTGTGGCGCTGCCTTTGAACTTTACTACTAATATCAATGTCTTTGCCTTCTGCAAAGTTATATAATGAAAACAAAGATAGACTATTCTTGAAGAAAAAATACAATTGAAGCATTGGTAATAATCTGTTTATTCTCTGTGTCATTAAGTTATTCAGCTCTGCTTGGCTTTGTTTTGGTTTCTGTTTTTACTTTATGTTGCAGTCATGTTAGATCCTAAAAAAAAAAATCATGATGGTGACATATAAAGTGACAGCCTCTCAAGTTGCTAAAAGATTTATCATCGTAAGAAGCCTTTCCTAACTTTTAGCTTCCAAGGGAAAAGTACGTTTTAGGCAAGCTATTTCTTGACACATAGTGCCTGTTTAATTGCTATATAAAATCTCATTACTTCATAGCTTTCTTGATTTTAGTTTCTACATCCTCTATTTCTGCAGTTGTTTGGGCAGTACTTAATACATTTATAATGCTCTCTCTGTACCAAAGAACAGCTATATTTTTAATAAAATGGGAGAGAACTGTACATGAGCAAAATTAATGAAAGCTAAAAAATAAGTTGAACTATTTATACTGCCAGTTCTTATTAGCTATTTCAACTCTATTGAATCCTGCAGTGTAATATAAACATTCTGACAAGCACATTAATTTAGGAAACACAAAAGTTTGTCTTCATGTAAAGTGCTATTAGGCAGTAACTATAATATAGTAACTAAATGGGAATACTTTAAGTCTGCGTACTGATCCAACCGTGTGGGTCTGAATGTCTAGTCCAGCCACCACTGACATTATTGGCAAATGAAAATCCCCCTTTCCATGAAGAGAGGAAACAATAGGCATCATAGCAAGCAAAAGTTTTAACTCAGTTTTCCAATATGCTTTATGATGTACTGAGGGTGAGTGATTTTTTTTAATTATCATTATTTATTATTTTATTTTATTTTATTTTATTTTATTTTATTTTATTTTATTTTAATTATTTTATTTTATTTTATTATTTTATTTTATTTTTATTTGTTTTGTATTGTTCTGTGTTGTTTTGCTTGTTTGCTTGTTTTTCTTGGAAATTATTACTGAAAGTTAAAGGAATGTGAAGGTATTTTAAAGATTAATTTTAGAAAGATTTTGTATCTATGCATTCAAGCCATGTTGTATCTTATTTTATAGAAGTGCTAAGTGTCATTTCATTGTTCTTAAAGGTAAATCACAAATGACTGTCAAATATGTTTTGTTTGTTTGTTTGTTTGTTCATTTTTTAATCAGGGCTTCATTCAACATGCATGCTATAACCTGAAGATATGACCTCAGACTTGCTCTGTACATTCTTAGTGAGGCAAAGTACAGGTTTACTTTAAACTCTAGTGACATTATATACATAACTATTACTTTATTTTTCCTCACTGTATTTTTTTTATTACAATTATTCTACAACTGTCAGAATTTAAAATATAAATGACGATATGCAAGAATTCTTATGTGCCGAATTTTCAGTAATAAATATTTTGGAACTGTAACTTCTAAAAGCTTGATTATCCACCATTATTTCTTGCATATCTTTAGCTAAATCACAGACATTTCAAACTGTTTTGAGTTGATAGTTCTAAAAACTGGAACTGAAGCTGTTTAGCTGCATTCACTGTTCTTAATGCTTAGAAGAACTATACATTTCATGATATAAAAAATCTTTCCTTTTGCAAGAAGCTTCAACTATCATGAAATTATGATGGACAATATAAGCGAAATGAAGTAGGATACACCAAAGTTATGAATTCATCCAAAGCGGAAGAAGTAACTGTTAAACACAGTGTGATTTTGCTCTGTGGGGGATTTAATGACTACTTGAAATGAATGTAATTTTCAAATTATGAAGAAATAAAGTGTAGCAAGAAAACAAACACTTAGAATTTCATGGTTAACATTTACATTTATTGTATAATATACAATTTTACATAGAATACAACTTCTATTTTCGGTCAACAGTAGTATTTTAATAGTGCTTGAGGAACACATCTTTCACTAATTTATTTATTATGCGGTAAAATTTCATATACTTGAAATATCTGAGATACAATTTCTTCTATAGTAAACAAATAATGTCTCAAGAAAGAGTGAAAGGGAGTGTGAGGGAAGAAAGGAGAGAGAGAGGCAGGAAGGAAGGAATGCAGGCAGGAAAGAAGGAAAGCAGGCAGGCAGACAGGCAGGCAGGAAGGCAGGAAGTCAGGCAAGAAGGCAGGCAGGCAGGAAGGCAGGAAGGCAGGCAGTAAGGCAGGCAGGCAGGCAGGCAGGCAGGAAGGAAGGAAGGAAGGAAGGAAGATGGCTGCAGAAGACAGAAAAAATAAAAAGAGAACAGATTATTTTTATCTTTCTTCAAAAACAAATCTATAGCTTAAATACAGCTAATGTTATTTTGTTCATTCCGAGAGTATCTATTATTATCTATTATAAGTTTCTTCTGGATTAAGAACACCAGAACAAGAAGAAAGCTCATTTTAAGACCTCTAACTTCTCTTCTGTGTGCTGAAATTTAAGTTCTGCTATTTGACCAGGGAGTGGGAGTTCAGAATCCTAGGGTAATCCAGAGCATACTCACTCAAAATCCTTTGGACTCTCCAAGCAGTAAAGACAGAACATAAGTTCAAATTTTGTTTCATCTTTGAAGTCTTAAGAGATGTTTTCTTAAAAAAGGTAGTCTTATTTTGACCAAGACTTGGCCATTAAGACACTGCTTTAGAACTGAATGAATAAACTTAAACTAATGTATGATAAACATGACAAATTTTACATGAAAAGTAAATACATGAATAGCAATTAAATGTACTAGATCAACAAATCTAGAAGTGTTTATTTTAATGATTTGAATGAATTCATATTCTAGTGAGTTAAAATATTGCTTACACAAAACAATGATTCATTAATTTCTCTCAGTGGGTATATTTTTATGGATTATTAATGTCAGTTATGTACTATCTTGACAAGAGTACATTTAATCGCTCTATCCAATCAATCTCTCCCATTTTCCAAGTTAATTTTAACATTTCATCTTGCAAGAAGCATTATGATAAGGAGGTTGAAAACAAACAAACACACAGTTTTATTTTACTGATTAAATGGTACATGGCAACGTTTAATTAATATCCATGTGTTTATTGTGTTGGCATTTTTCCAATGTTTTGCAGAACTCATCCCAGCAATATCCTGTATCTGTTCTGTCTTTATGAGTCAGCGATAACTACCTTTGTGCTTTTCGCAATATTTATGTTTATATTTATACTAGCAAATATCTAGATAGTTACAGTAGACCTGACACGTTAGTTATCTGCAACACCAAGCCACCACCTAATTTGGCTCCCAGTTTGCTAACTGATTAAAGGTTGACCACTTGCCAAGGCGACCGGCTCCGGGGCAGACGCGTCCTGCAGCGGAGCGCGGGATCGGGACAGGCAGGGCTATTTTTCGGGCATCGAGCCTACGTGAGGGAGCCGCCAGGCACCGGCAGCCCTCGTGAGGGAGGCTGACGAGGCGTAGGCGGAGCCAGCAGCGTCAGCGACAGCTCCTCCCCCCGGCCGTTCAAAGGCAGCCCTTAGGGAGCGCGAGCGACCAGGAGCGCGGCGAACAGGGCGGGCAAACAGGGAGTGACGCGGCAGTTAGCGCAGGCAGGGCGGGCAGGAAGGGCGGAGCGCTCACACCCGCCCATAGGGACACCTCCTCTAAGGACGCTCTCCCATCAGCTGGGCTACAATGGTCTCCACCAGGCACAGTGCTTTCTCTAGGAAGTCAGTACACACCCAGACCGACTGCCCGTCCAAACATGCAGCAGTTCAGGTCTCCGGATGCGGGGAGTGTCTGAGCCTCTTGCTGCCATCGGCGGGAGGCAGGGGGACTGCTTGCGTGAGGTGCGAGCAGGTGGACGACCTGGTCCGCATGGTGGCGGAACTCAAGGAGGAGGTGCAGAGGTTGAGGGATATCAGGGAGTGTGAGCGGGAGATAGACTGGTGGAGTGACTCCCTGCAGGACCGGAGGGAGAGGGACCAGGGTGAGATGCCCCAAAGGGGGGTGGACCCCCTGCCCTGTTGCCATCGGGCAGAGGGAGGGGACCTGCGAGTTGAGGAGGAATGGAGACAGGTCCCTTCTCGACCTCGCAGGAGATGCCCTCCCCTTCCAGCACTGCCTTCCCAGGTGCCCTTGAACAATAGGTTTGAGGCCCTGGAGCTTGAGAGACCGGTGGGTGAGGATGAGGTAGGAAGCCTACCCAGGAGGATGCCTGAGGCGAGGAAGTTGGCTCCACGCCTCAGGACTGCCTCCACCAAGAAAGAGAGAAGGGTGATTGTTGTGGGCGACTCCCTCCTCAGGGGAACGGAGGGCCCTATTTGTCGGCCTAACCCCACGCATAGGGAAGTCTGCTGCCTCCCTGGGGCCAGGGTCAGAGACGTTACCAGGAAGCTTCCAAACCTGGTTCGCCCCTCTGACTATTACCCGCTTTTGATAGTCCAGGCTGGCAGTGATGATCTTGAAAAGAGAAGCCTGAAGGCTATCAAACAGGACTATAGGGGGCTGGGACGATTGGTGGAGGGAGCGGGAGTGCAGGTGGTGTTTTCGTCTATCCCTACGGGGGAAGGGAGAGGCACGGAGAGGACATGGAAAGCTCACGTGGTTAATAGGTGGCTCAGAGGCTGGTGCCAGCACAGAAATTTTGGTTTTTTTCACCATGGGGAGCTTTACTCGGCACCTGGCCTGATGGCCCCAGACGGGTCCCTATCTCCAAGGGGAAAACGGATCCTAGCCCAGGAGCTGGCAGGGCTCATTGAGAGGGCTGTAAACTAGGTAAGAAAGGGGACGGGGCTGAAATAAGGATTGTTGGAGCTGTGCCAGGGGGAACAATGGCTAGGCTGGGGAAGAAGGCGATGGCCCAGCTGAAGTGCATCTACACTAATGCACGCAGCATGGGTAACAAACAGGAGGAGCTGGAAGCCATCGTGCAGCAGGAAGGCTACGACTTGGTTGCCATCACGGAAACATGGTGGGACCACTCTCATGACTGGAGTGCTGCAATGTCTGGCTATCGGCTCTTCAGGAGGGACAGGCAGCACAGAAGGGGTGGTGGCGTGGCTCTCTACATTAGAGAATCTTTTGATGTTGTGGAACTCCAGGCTGGGAATGATAAGGTTGAATCCCTGTGGGTTAGGATCCGCGGGAAGGCCGGCAAGGCTAGCGTCCTGGTCGGGGTCTGTTATAGACCGCCGAACCAGGATGAGGAGACGGATGAGGAGTTTTATAGGCAACTGACAGAAGTTGCAAAATCGTCGGCGCTTGTCCTCGTGGGGGACTTCAACTTCCCGGATATATCCTGGAAACACAACACAGCACAGAGAAAGCAGTCTAGGAGGTTTCTGGAGAGTGTGGGAGATAGCTTCCTGATGCAGCTGGTCAGTGAACCTACCAGGGGTGGTGCCCCGCTAGACCTTCTGTTCACAAACAGTGACGGACTGGTGGGAGATGTGGTGGTCGGAAACCATCTTGGACAGAGTGACCACGAAATGGTAGAGTTCTCTATTGTTGGCGAGGCCAGGAAGGGGACCAGTAAAACTGCTGTATTGGACTTCCGGAGGGCTGACTTTGAGCTGCTCAGGACGCTGGTTGGCCGAGTCCCTTGGGAGGCGGTTCTGAAGGGCAGAGGAGTCCAGGAAGGCTGGGCGCTCCTCAAGAAGGAAATCTTAACGGCACAGGAGCGGTCCGTCCCCACGTGCCCAAAGACGAGCCGGCGTGGAAGAAGACCGGCCTGGCTCAACAGAGAGTTGCGGCTTGTGCTTAGCAGGAAAAAGAGGGTTTATAATCTTTGGAAAAAAGGGCAGGCCACTGAGGAGGACTACAAGGATGTAGCGAGGCTGTGCAGGGACAAAATTAGAAAGGCCAAAGCTCATCTGGAGCTCAACCTGGCTACTGCCATTAAAGACAACAAAAAATCCTTTTACAAATATATCAATGCGAAACGGAGGACTAAGGAGAATCTCCATCCTTTACTGGATGCGAGGGGAAACCTGGTTACTAAGGATGAGGAAAAGGCTGAGGTGCTTAATGCCGCCTTTGCCTCAGTCTTTAGCGGCAATACCGGTTGTTCTCTGGATACCCAGTGCCCTGAGCTGGGGAAGGGGATGGGGAGCAGGATGTGGCCTTCGCTATTCATGAGGAAATGGTTGGCGACCTGCTAAGGAGCTTGGATGTGCGCAAGTCGATGGGGCCCGATGGGATGCACCCGAGGGTACTGAAAGAACTGGCAGAGGAGCTGGCCGAGCCGCTTTCCATCATTTATCGGCAGTCCTGGCTATCGGGGGAGGTCCCAGTTGACTGGCGGCTAGCCAATGTGACACCCATCTATAAGAAGGGCCGGAGGGCAGACCCGGGGAACTATAGGCCTGTCAGTTTGACCTCAGTGCCAGGAAAGCTCATGGAGCAGATTATCTTGAGGGTCATCACGCGGCACTTGCAGGGCAAGCAGGCGATCAGGCCCAGTCAGCATGGGTTTATGAAGGGCAGGTCCTGCTTGACGAACCTGATCTCCTTCTATGACAAAGTGACGCGCTTGGTGGATGAGGGAAGGGCTGTGGATGTGGTTTACCTTGACCTCAGTAAGGCTTTTGACACCGTTCCCCACAACATTCTCCTCAAGAAACTGGCTGCGCGGGGCTTGGACTGGCGTACGCTTCGCTGGGTTAGAAACTGGCTGGATAGCCGGGCCCAGAGAGTTGTGGTGAATGGAGTCAAATCTGGTTGGAGGCTGGTTACAAGTGGTGTCCCCCAGGGCTCGGTACTGGGGCCGGTCCTCTTTAATATCTTTATCGATGATCTGGATGAGGGCGTCCAGTGCACCCTCAGTAAGTTTGCAGATGACACCAAGCTAAGTGCGTGTGTCAATCTGCTCGAGGGCAGGAAGGCTCTGCAGGAGGATCTGGATAGGCTGGAGCGATGGGCTGAGGTCAACTGTATGAAGTTCAACAAGGCCAAGTGCCGGGTCCCGCACCTGGGGCGCAACAACCCCAAGCAGAGTTACAGGCTGGGAGATGAGTGGTTGGAAAGCTGCCTGGCCAAGAAGGACCTGGGAGTATTGGTTGATAGTCGGCTGAATATGAGCCAGCAGTGTGCTCAGGTGGCCAAGAAGGCCAACAGCATCCTGGCCTGTATAAGAAGCAGTGTGACCAGCAGGGCTAGGGAAGTGATTGTCCCCCTGTACTCGGCTCTGGTGAGGCCGCACCTCGAGTACTGTGTTCAGTTTTGGGCCCCTCGCTACAGGAAGGACATGGACGTGCTCGAGCGAGTCCAGAGAAGGGCGACCAAGCTGGTGAGGGGTCTGGAGAACAAGTCTTACGAGGAGCGGCTGAGGGAGCTGGGCTTGTTCAGCCTGGAGAAGAGGAGGCTCAGGGGAGACCTTATCGCTCTCTACAGTTACCTTAAAGGAGGCTGTAGTGAGGTGGGGATTGGTCTGTTCTCCCACGTGCCTGGTGACAGGACGAGGGGGAATGGGCGAAAGTTGCGACAGGGGAGTTTTAGGTTGGATGTTAGGAAGTACTTCTTTACCGAAAGGGTTATTAAGCATTGGAACGGGCTGCCCAGGGAGGTGGTGGAGTCACCATCCCTGGAGGTCTTTAAGAGACGTTTAGATGTAGAGCTTAGCGATATGGTTTAGTGGAGTGCTTAGTGTTAGGTCGGAGGTTGGACTCGATGATCTTGGAGGTCTCTTCCAACCTAGAAATCTGTGTCTGATATATCTGATCTCATACAAGTTAAGCTGTTAGGTCCATACTAAATAATAATAAAAAAATCTCACAATGCAAAGATTTATTCCATATTATTTTTTTGCTCTCATACTACAATTCATTAGGTAATATATCCTAAAAACTGCACTTTACACCAGTTTGTGGTGTCAGCTGTCATTGTGTTTCCACACACAGTTCACTGTGGGTATCAGTCTGGAAGCCAAACCCAGATTCTGCTTAATAAAGATGGGATGGGATGGGATGGGATGGGATGGGATGGGATGGGATGGGATGGGATGGGATGGGATGGGATGGGATGGGATGGGATGGGATGGATGCAGTAGAAAGTCCTACAGCAGTGGGAAGATTTATGGGCAAAAAGAGAAGGTGAGGAGCTAAGGATCAGAAAACCACAGTCCCCTGAACTCCTTTAGCAAATCTCTATCTCTAAACCACAACTACTTCTGTAGCTTAATTACTCCTGTTGACCAAAAAGGCTCAGTTGATATCACTTTCATATTTAAAGGACAAATTACTATACACAAGCATCCTATGCCCACTGTTACACAACAAATCTGACTTCAGTGTTGCTGGCATCAGACTATATAGGCCAAGGCCACATGATGGCTTAGGCTTATCTAGGCCAAGGCTTAGATTTAGTACAGACTCCCTCAGCTGATCTGCTCAAATTTTGACAAGTAAACCTTAAAAGAATATCTTTTACCTTGGATCAAGCATTGTCTGATTGTTCTACTCAGGCTATGCCAGATCCTATATTCATGTAGTAGGCATAAATTAAGAATTACCAAAACCACACACACAAAAATATCCCTTGAGCATATTCTATCCTATGTGCTCTGACCAAGTCAACAGAAATTTGCTCAGTTGCCCATGCTTGATATGGATCCCATTAGTGCCTTGGAATACACAGATATGATATCCATGATGACAGAAGCATGTTCTAAATGACTGTAACAGACTTCTTCCCAGCAATAAATCTTAAATGGGAAACAGTGCTGCCCTAATACAGCTTTTATTTACTTTATTTCTTGGAGAATTACTTTATTTCTTGGAGAATTATTTTATTTTGTTTAAAGCCCTGCATGAGTTATCAGTTTTAACACAGGAACTGTATTTAGGTCATGATAGATAAACTGGGTTTTGCTGTCTCCCCCTGATCTTTAATGCATTGTTATTGTTAGACAGATAAAATTTTATAAAACATATATTCCTATAACTAGCTCCTCTGGCTATGGAAAATTGCTTCAGGATTATTATACTTCAAGATTTCAGAAAGTATTAGCATTGCCTCTTTGAATTTTAAACAAATAGATTTATAAGAGTTTATTTGAAATATGGATATCACCAGTGTGAAGAAATGGTTAATTCCAGTAAATTAAGTTGAGCAACTCAGTATTTGATAACAGCATCTAGCCCGTAGGTGCCAGTGTGTAGTTTTCCTACACAAGGCATATAGTAAGTTAGGAAGCTCTGAAGGCAATCTGAAACTGTCAAGAAGTTTCATGAATACCTACCTACACAGAGTGCAGCAACGTGGAGACAGCTGAAATGAAGTAAATTTTATGTGAAGTTTAAATGACTTAAGTGCATAATAAGCCATTTCCTTTCGCCCAAGATGTATCCCTTCAGTTCTTTCAGAGGAATGTGATGTACCTTTTTTTTTTTTCTTTTTTTTTTTTCCAAAATATGCCAGAAAGTGTTCATGAGCCCATTCTACAGAACTTTCTGATGCAGAAAGCAAGAGACCCAGACTGAGATGGGAAGTACCAATGGGAGTTTCTACATATCAAATCCATTTTAGTAATACCAAGCAGGGCTACATCTTTCATAAAGAGTTTGATTCAGTTGCCCAGAAGTGGTTGTGCAGAGCTCTTCAGACTGTAGCAGGTCATCCCAGTTCATCTCTTGCTGCTCCTCTCAAAACTCACAGTAATAAATGGATGCCTCAGCTCCTTAGGCATCTCAGATGACAATACAGCTAAGACAGGAACCTGAATTGGATTTCCACTTACCTCACCCATAAGTATTGTCACACTAAAACTCTTGCTATGAGAAAAATGAAACATACTGTATATATGGAGACAATAATTTGTTAGTCCAATTGCAGTTTTAAAAGTCTAATATTTCAAATTACCTAATTAATACTGAAAAGCACCATTAATATTATAGACCGAACTGTTAAGCAGAGATATATTAACTGTGTACACATTTCCTTAGGTGTTACACAGACACTTTCAGTACATCTTGTAGCTAAGACTGATATTTCTCAGTCTTTCTAAAGAAGAGAGACAGGGAGCTGTGAAACATTACCAACCTTTGCTGGTAAGAAAACCATGGTGGCGGCTTTTTTTCTGTTCAGTCTTGTCTCAAAGCAGGGCATTTGCTCTCTTAATACAGACTTCTTGCTTCCCAGCTGAAGTCTGGCAGTTGTATTACAGCCTACTCCAGACTCATCTGACACAAAGGCTTATTGTTTCTTACACTGGCCACCTAGTTTTTTCAGAACTTTACTTTATATATCATTCATAAAGCAGAAACTACAACACATCAGGCAATAGTGACTTCACCACTAAATAATTGTTAAAGCAGGCTAAAAACACTGAGACTGATAAAAGCCCAAAAAAGTCCTGAGACCCAGTGCTATCAAGTCAATATAATGCCTGTTTTTCTTTTACTAGTAATGATTAAATCCTAGTGCCATGGTCAAATTTAAAAACAATGTTGCCAGAGTGGGGTCCAGTGAAACTATGAAGTCTCATGCCTAAAACTTTGGTAAGTTTATACCTCTGTCATGTTCAGCACCATGAGAGTACAGCATAGTTTTTCATTCACAAAGTTTATGGATTTATTATCATGTTAAATGGCAAACAGGAAAATTGTAAGAATGGGATAATCAGAGCTAACAGACTATACTAAGACTTTAGGCATATGAAAGAACTATAATAAATAACCTTACTAAGTACATGCTTTCATAGCAGTTTATTTTAATGCAGCAATGATGAACAGAGGTGCAAGGCATGTCATAATGTATAGACCAGATGTGAGCAGTAACATGTAATCAGTACTAAAAGTAGATTAAATTTAACACCAATTGCCATTGTAAACCTTTTGTTTTCTGTCATGTAGCCACAAACTTTTTTACACTTTCAGTTTTATTTAGAGCTTTGCTGAAGAAGAATGTTTTAGTCATTTTGATTTAATCTTTGTCAAGACCTAAGACACAAATTTGGCTTGCCTGAAGAAGCTGTCAGGAGATATAATTCATGAAAAGACCTACAGGGCTAACACTGAAGCGAGATAGTCTTGTCCAGTATATATTCACTTTTTTATTTTATTTTTCCTTAAAACCAAAACATTTTTACAGAAACAGGATAAATTTTTACTGCCAAAAATAAGCTTTTTTTTTTTCTTTTTTTTTCCTTTTTCTTTTTTTTTCTTTTTTGAAATAAAATATGTATTAGAATATCTGTTCTGACTTTTAAACTCACACTTTACAAAGTTTAATCCATCTATAAATTACTAGGTAGTGTAAGAAGGAACACACTTTTGTTCTCAATGTCATGGTAGACATATTTTAAAATATATTTTTATAAATAGATTTTGTTAAGTCAGCAAACACAGATCTCGTTTAACAATACATTTCATCACTGATTACTCTTCTGATGACCAGAAGTGATATATATCTCATATAGAAATACATGATCCAAATATTTCAAATGCACTTGAAAAAAATGTGTGTTTTTCACTAATTTCAACATTGTCAGGAGTTAATACTTTTTCCTTTCAGAGGAAACTAATCAGTTACAGTTCTGTTACAGTTCTGTTACAATTTTAAAAGAGAAAATATTTTTATTTTTATATCAATGTGGAATACAGAAATTCATTAAAGATTTATGATGAATAAGAAGAAAATTCTGATAGAAATCATGGTCCTGTTGCCGTTTTATAAATATATAAACAAACAAAAAAATAAATAAGAAGCATATTTCACTACAGGCAACTCCTGATTCTCAAAGCCAGATCAAGCGTTTATTTAAGTTATTAGTTACTCTACTTGTAATATTCATTGAATCTTGAATCACTTCAAAATAAAACAGTATTTTTGGAACAGAGCATAAATACAATTTTATAGTACAGATGAAAACTTAGCATGAAAGGTTCTCATTAAAGTTTGTTTGTTTGTTTGTTTGTCTGTCTTGTTTTTCTCAGATTCACACTGTCATAGTTCTTCCCACAAAATACAGAGTAGTCAGAATAAAACTCTTCCTTTAGCAGATAAAAGGAACCCAATGATGTGGTAGTATACTGAGAAGCAATCTGATTTTGATAGAGTTAAACAATAGAATTTGTGCTACTGGCTAGAAACCAGTAAATACCAGCAAAACACCGTTGCCCTGAAGAAAAAAAAATCACACTAAAACGAATAGATTGGGAACACTTTTGTGGAGATCTGTTTTCACCTTTTATCCTAATGGTGGGCTACTAAATACATGCTTCAGTCCAGAAATAGTCCTTGAATAAATCACTGATTTACATCTTAAAGATGATGATTATTAAGGTTTTCAAATGGAAAAGGATTACTGTAAATTGTTGAGAAGGTTTGCTATCTTTTTTTAAATAAAATAAAATAAAATAAAATAAAATAAAATAAAATAAAAATCCACGTCATCTCACTGGTAATATTCAAAGGTTACAAACTGCTCAGAATTTTATATCATAGAATCATAAAATGGTTCGGGTTGGAAAGGACCCTTAGTCTTGTTCATCTTCCTGAGCTGGGCAGGGACATATTCAACTAGACCAGGTTGCTCAAAGCCCTGTCCAACACAATTTTGAACACTTCCAATGAGGGGCATCCACAATTTCTCAGGGCAACCAGTTCCAGTCTCTCACCATCCTCATCATGAAAAATGTCTTCCTTACATCCAAACTAAATCTAAATTTTCTTCCTTATATCCAAACTAAATCAAACTAAAAGTAAATCTAGGGCTTTAATCTCTTTCAGTTTAAAAGCATTGCCCCTTGTCCTTTTACTATAGGTCCTCATAAAAATACAATTTTAAAGTTAATTACATTTTTTTTTCTGCCAGAAATATTTCAGAATTCTTATACATAACAAATGTTTACATTTTTATTTGATGATGTGCTCAAAGAAGTGAAAGCAACATGAACCTTCTTTTATTTATTTATTTAGTTAGTTAGTTAGTTAGTTAAAATCATACCATTATTGAATAAAATAGTAAGGAAATAATTTCATTTGAGCATGGTCAATAAGCAATATAATTCCTAATATTTGGAATGTTCATTAAAGGGTAACAGAAGGCTGTCATCTCTGGTATTTGAACTTGGTTATTTATTGCATTGGGACTAATTAACACATTTCATAAGTGATGCCATGATTAACCAAATGAACTAGATGTGGAAGACTGCTGCCTATAATTTGAGAAGAGATGATCCATGCATTCACAGTGATCATAACCTGATAGAATCTGAAAAAATTGGAAAGAATTAAAAAAAAAAATCCATTCTTTCCTTATGCAAAGAAGATTTAAGTTGTTGATTATTTGTTACATCGGAACAACATTATCTTGCTGGAAGCACTTAGACATTTTTAAGTAGGGTTCAGGTATTTTTAAGTATGCTTTAATGAAGTTCTGTAAATGAGCTCCTTTTCCCTAAAATTCATGGCTGAGTGGAAATTCTCAATCATTTCTGCCACCACCACAGCAAAAGGTTGCCTGTCAGCTTCAGAAATAAACACAGAAGTTACCACATCAGTGTATGCAATGCTTCAACACCATTGACTAGATTTCCATAAAACTATATTGGGCAGCGATATCCACTTTTGTGTGAAAACAGTAGTAATCCACAAGGATCCCACAGTAGATATTTTCAAAGCAGGTTTCAATATATATTAAATTTTAATTGAAAAGTGTCACGAGTCTGTTTCCTATTCATCCACATTGGTTTTGTTTGTTTGTTTGTTTGTTTGTTTTTGTGTGGTGGCGATGTGTCTTTAATCTTCAGGTATATATCTCAGGTGTATTAATCAAAAGCTTGTTGGCATGCAAGGCCATTATTCAACAACTTGTGGAACAGAATACAGTAAACACTATTAAAGGGAAAACAAGCCATTTCAAGGAATACTGCTTTGTTTTAAGGTCTTCTACTCAGCTTTGTATAAATCCTCATGTCTCAGTAGAAATGAATGACATCATTTTACACCAATAAATCACTCATTTATTATAGTCTCAAACAAAATGAGAATGTTTCTCTTTCAAATCGGATTTTGTGGCTGCCATGTAGATCCTTACTGAAGGATGACGGCTTGGAATACTAAGAAAGTATCTAAGAAAAATATTTTTACATATCTATTTCCAGAGCAAAAATGCTTTTCTTATGTACATTTGCTTTCTTGCTTTGTTCCCCTATAATGTTCATGCTGATATGCTTATAAAAATCTTACATGTGCAGTGCCTTGACAAGTGCCATTCACACCATGTATGTTGCTAAATGTACACTACAAAAGTGGTTATTTTTTCTATTTCATGGCACTTTCTGACCCTAATATGCTCAGAAAGTAGAGCTACCAGAAAAATGTCTTTAGCGACCTTCACACAACCTATGGCTTTTCTTCACCATTTGAGGGGCGCTTTGTCATAAATGTTCTCGCTGTTTCTGGAGATTTTAAGGTAGAGATATGGATTGTATTATAAAATTGTACTAACCTGAAGATCAGTTATACTTCTGGAACACTGGGTACAATGTCCTCACTATTACTTCAGGGAAAGTCACAGGATAGAGATAGAGAAAAGGACAAAACCAAGAAAACCATAGGATGGATTTACTTAAATTGTACAAATATATAAGACACTTGATCTACTTTCATTTGACAAAAAGAAAAAGAAAAAAAAAACAGTTTTAACTATTACAGAAGTCAAAGTATCCCTAAAAGTAATGAGAAGTTCAGATATAAATTATGATTATTTATGAACATTATTATAATAAATGGAGAAGAAGATGGAAAAGGACATGCAGATCATTCTTCCCCTATCAGACATGAAAGAGCAACATCAGAATAGGAAAATCATGAAGACTACTCATTAGAGTTTAAATTAATGGTAGAATGACACCATATAGTCTTCTATATAGTCTGCTACTGATGCTGAGGGAAGCAGTTACTATTTGAAGATGGGATGAATGAGCATATTAGGAAGAGTGTTGCCAGCAGGTGATCCTCTCCCTCTACTCAGCTCTGGTAAGGTCACACCTGGAGTATTGTGTCCAGTCTGGGCTTCCCAGTACAAGAGGGACATGGAGTTATTGGAGTGAATCCAGGCTACAAGAATGATCAGGGGACTGGAGCATCTGTCATACAAGGAGAGGCTGAGAGAGCTGGGCCTGTTTAGCTTGGTGAAGAGAAGACTGAGAAGGGATTTACCAATGTGTATAAGTATCTGAAGGGAGGGTGTCAAGAAGATAGGGCCAGACTATGGATTCAGTGGTGCCCAGTGACAGGACAGGAGGCAATGGGCACAAACTGAAATACAAGAAGTTCCATCTGAACAGGAGGAAAAAACATCCTTACTGTGTGGGTGACAGAGCACTGGCATAAGGTTTCCCAGAGAGGCTGTGGAGTCTCCGTCTCTGGAGATATTCAAAACCCACCTGCACATATCCTGTGCAAAGTGTTTTAGGTGACCCTGCTTGGCAGGGGGGTTGGACGAGGCGATCTCCAGAGGTCCCTTCCAACCTCAGCAATTCTGTGATTCTGTGAATTGTTCTCACAAAGTGTCTGTCTCTTTCCAGCTAAATAAAAGGAGCCAAACCACTACTAGATCAGATTCTGATGGTGCTTCACTTACTTAAATAGGCATCTGGTGTAATTTCAAGCCTGTTGAGTAGCCTTCCTAGCCTCTAGCTGCTGCCCCAGAAGAACACAATTGTCTCTCCAAGGTCCTATGTTCCATGTTAATTTCTCAGACACTTTAGGGAGTCTAAGCACAAAACATATTGATTAAGATTTGATAACATATAAAACTTAAGTTTGCTGTTATAAATTTTAGTTAGTTCACAGTGCGGATCAGTATCTTTCTGGGGCTGCGGCACTGGGAGCAGTAGGGGCTCCTTGGGGCAGCAGGGCAGGACCTGGCAGCCAAGGCCCACCCTACTGCCCAACTGAGGATCAGGGAAGCTTTGGGCACCAGAGCAGTCCCAGCCCTGGGCATTGGGTACCTCCCTGGGTATGGGCTGAGGCTGGGCTAGAATGTGGCCTTTGGGTGGGCCCAGCTCACGGGGACTTACAGCTGGGCAAGGCAAGTCTGTGGGGAGCTGGAGACTGGCCCTACTGTGTGTTGCTGGAGCAGGGGCTGACAGCTCCAACTCTTGGGACCTGTGTAGGGTAGTCTGGAGAGGTTGGACAGGGACACCTAGGACTCATGGTGCCTGCAGGGCATGACATATTCTTTCCTTTTCTGAATCCTCTAGAATATATACAACCTTTAAAGATGCAAATGTAGTGGTCTGCACTCTTTTAAACATTATTCCTAAATCTATAATGCTCTGTTCCTCTGTTCCTATGTATTCAACATAGTCATAGCACTGCTAATAAGGAATACTACAATGTTCTATTCTCAACACGTTCCTTTCACTAGCAAATCCACAGCCGTGTTGCCCAAGATTTGCATTGTACCACCATTCATTCCCAAGGAAGCTGAGACAGTCAAAAACATTCCTTTCCCGTTTCCTGTAGGAAACAATCTTGTTTTGACTGGTGTATTTTAACTTTTCTCAAAAATGTCATTTGATGGAATTATCCTATATAAAATATATATCTATACATAAATAAAAGTAATAAAATGAGGTTTTACTATGCAATTTTGAAAGCTATACTATCAGTCATCAAATATAATATACACCTTTTTATCTTACTTGGTGGATTCATTGCATTTAGATTTTGAAAATATACCAGTATTCAAGTAACTTGAAATTGTGAATCTCATAACTGCTTTAATGCATGTATTCATGCAACCTCAAAAATCTCTGGAAAATAACATTCACATACACTGTGTTGCAAAGGGAAATACAAAACAAACAAACAAACAAAAAAAACTTTACAGAAAAAGATTAATGATAATATTACAGAGTAATTTGTGACTTTAAATTGTAAACAGCTACAAGGACAGACAAATTATTTTCTAACACTGTATGGGAAATGTCTTAGACCAAAATTTCAGAACTAAATTCTCAGTATCTAGGTGGAAGAACTGGCTTCAGCACATCTTGTTGCTACTGAGTCTGAACTGAGATGTAGAAAAGCAAGCTTTAATCTTTCAGTATCCAGGGCATACCCACACTGTTCAAGTAATTAATTATGGAATGAAGGATCAAGATGTAATAAAATTTGAAGTGACATGAATTAGTTCAACAAAATTGAAACTGGGAGACCCTGCTGATATTAGTGAACTGTGGGCAGTTGATTTTAATATTTGTGTATTCCAGTAACAAGATTTTCATTACCTGCAATTCCAAAGGTTTAATCCGTTTGAAAGAGACAATCCATTGGAAATTCATGACAAGAGGTTCATGTAGGGGGATTTAAAAAAACAATAAAACTTCAGTCATACCTGTTCAGTGTCATTGACTTTAATAATGGTCATTGAATGTAATGAGGACAAACACAGTTTGGATACAAATGCCAAATGCACAGAACAGAAGAAATATAATTATCAAGTGTAGGCTGTAGCAGACTGCTAGAGGTGTAATCTGTTTGATCAAATGCTGAAGTCTACGATGCAAATTGTATGAACTGAGCTAATTCTCTGAACTACCTCTACGGAAAGAAAATTATTTTATGAGGGCACAAGTCAGGACAACAGCTGAGTTTGGTTCAAAAAAAAAAATGTTTCTTCTCACTGACTAGAAAGCAACTAACAGTACCAAAATAAGATGAAAAAAAATAGATTAGCCATTTAAAATAAGAGGAGATGAGGCCTATCATAGCAGTTTAATATCATACATTATTTCTTCTTGTTATATGCGTACGTACATTACTATTTCATACAATCACAAAATATATTACAAATCAATAGCGTATTAAATGTCGATGTCAATAGCAGTATTTAATTTTAATAGCAGTGTTTATTTAATATTTCATTATATTGTTACATATAAAATGTGATATGATACATTACAAGTAATATTCTTTCTAGTGATTATTTTGGGAAGTTTTCGTTTCTGAAGAAAATGCTGGGTTTTGTTTGTTTTGCTTTCTTGTTTTTTTTTTTCCCCTTTTGTAGTGGATTGCAGTAGTTTATGTAAGGACAAATTTCTACTAAAGTAAATAAAAATCTTTGTAGTATTACTTTTTTTTTTTTTTAAGAAATAACCTAAAAGACAATGTTATTTGGGAAATGATTTAAGAACATGGATATAGATGTGTTGTGCTATATTAGATGATTTTCTTCTTCCCATCTGTCTTGCAGCTGTCATCCCAGAGATGACTATCTTCTCTATACATGGTGTCATATATATCAGCCCTAAGGGGATTTGTTGGGTACCAAAGACATCTAATATGGCACTGAATATATCTGTTCAGGTACACAATTTTGTTATTGATTTCGACTGTGTTCCACATTTTGCTACAAGCCTACCATAGAACAGTAGAAATTAAAGGTTTGTGTCATGTTTATGGAATTTGGATTAAAATGCTTCAAAATAACAAGATATATTGCAGCAAATTTATAATATCTATCTATATGCTTCTGTAAAGCATAGACATGATTTTATTACTCAGCTGTTTGTTTTTTCCAAGCTGTGGAGAGCTGTCACACAGCCACATCTAATGTGGTTGCAACAAACTCAATCCATGTGTCATATTTTTATTCAAGACAAAATTGTTGATGAGATTTCCTAAAGCTATCTTTTCACTACTGGAAATTAATGGGAGTTTTCTCACAGGGGCAATTACAGTGGCCGTCAATGAAGGACAACTCAGGTTCAGGGTCAAGAAAGTAAAAACGTATTTTAGAGTCTCACTGCTTTTCTCAAGAACCAAATGTAAAATCCTTCAATTTATGACTTTGTTTCAAAATGATTAAACACCAGTGTAAATGAAAAACCTAGTGGTCCTCGTGACCTATGCTTGAGTTATTGCTTAAGCCTCTCTCTACTATGTCAGGTATTTTGTACTATCAAATACTTTAGCTTTAAAAGGGTATTTTGAGCTATTGATCCTCATCTTCTACTGTTACAGAAAACCTTTTTTTGTTTGTTGGTTTTTAAATTAAATTCTCTTACATATCTGCATTTGAAAACAGCTTATCTTTAGGTCTCAAAAGTCCTGCGAGAAGACTGCTCCAGAACTTCTCTGGTGGGAAAAAAGCCTTCTGATAATCCCTACCTTTTTTTTTTTTTCTTTTTCCCCACATAATTTATTTATGCTCATACTTTCATTTTAAACAGTATTTTTATATGGTTGTAGACAGCAATCACATTCCCTCTCAGCATTTGTTGTATTTTTTTTTCTGTACTGAGAAAGTAAAATTCATTTAGTTTCTACTTATAAAATTCCATTTCATCCTATTAATCTTTCTTACTACAAACAAAGTTTGAATTGATCCTTCTTGAACTATAAATGATTAGAACTATATACTGTATTCTATGGAAAGCTCCAGCATTACTTTGACCAGAAGCAGCAATAAGCCCAACTATCTGTTTAAACTACCTTGTTGGAAAAATCCCATGATTTCTTCTTGCCTGAACTGACATCTTTGTCACAGTGGGATAAAGTACTGGAAGTAGACAATTTTCCATCCTAGTAATTTCCAAATAAGAAAGTCCCAGTTCAGTCATTTTTGTTGCTAGCCCCTTTGTCAACATTTTTTTGCATTTTTTTATTATTATTATTATTTTTAAGTTATTTCTATTTCTATCAGTCCATTGTCCAGGTTTACAAAGTTCTTTGTATGTGATATCTCAGTCTTCAGCATTGAGAACTTAAAGATAATGACTTTCCAGTCTGTCTCAAAAGCAAAGTTCATTAGTACATACCCAACATATTGTATGTACTAATGAACTGTGTCAATGTATTTCACAGAAATGTCAATGTATTTCACAGAAATAGCTAGTTTACTGGTTATTTCACCTCAGCCTCATATTACTCCTTTCAGTATTACCTGCTTCTAACTTCCTATGAGATAGCTGTCAATCACTCTGGAAGCTGTCAACTAATTCTTATTTTTTCCTATCCTGTCTGACATTATAGAAAATATTTTAGTCTTGGAGAATGAAGTGATCTACCACATTTCCTGTAGCTAGAAATAAGTCTTTTATTATCGACACATACCACATTAGTCCTGTATGATCTACCTCTTGTAAAAACAATAGAATTTTATAACCTCTTCTATCTCTTAGATGTCTACCTCATGTTATATTTTTCTTAAACCCTAATGGTTGCACTTTACTAAAATGAACAGAGCATTTTCATCGTACTTATTACTTATTAATTGCTTATTACTGTTTCTGACACTCATATCACATGGTACTGCTCAGCTTTACAGTTGGATTAAAGATCTATTTCTGAACTTGTAAACAATGAAGCTAATGAACCAATGCCATCATAGTCATACTCCTTTTGGATCTGAGCTGGCTCAACTTACAACTTATTTGAGCTTTTTCACTGTGCTTACCTCCCATTTGTTATTGACCTTCATGTCATTAGAGAAAACTAGTAACTCTGAACCTGAATCTAAATATATGCTGACTACTCTGATGATATTCTTCTCCTTCATATGCCTGAAAATGGTTTCCAGGGTTAGCTGCTCCAGGGACTGAGGTGAGGCTGACCAGCCTGTAGTTCCCTGGCTATTCCTTCTTGCCCTTCTTGAAGATAAGAGTGACTTTGGCCTTCCTCAATGTTTATTGAGAATGACATCTGTCATCTCCCTCAGCACTCGTGGGTGCATTCCATTAGGGCCCATGTCCTGATGTACATCTGGTTTGCTTAAATATTTCCTGGCCTGATCCTCTTCCACCAAAGGGTTCCTCTTCCTTGCTCCAGCCTTTCCCCCTGCTCTCTGGGACTTGGGATTTCTGCAGGCTGATCTTGCTAGTAAAGACTGAGATGAAGGTGGTATTCAATACTACAGTCTTTTTCCTGTCCTGTGTAATCAGGTCCTCCATCTCATTCAGCCCTACATTTTCTGTGGTCTTATTTTCGTTACCTATGCATTTACAAAAGCCCTCCTTATTGTCTCTGACATCCCTGGCCAGATTCAATTCTAGTTTGGATTTGGCTTTCCTAACTTCATCCCTGTCTGCTTGAACAACATCTCTAGACTCCTCTCAGGTTACTCGCCCTTGTATGCTTTTTATGCTTCCTTTTTTTTTTTTGCATGTTTGAGTTTAGCCGGGAGCTCCTTATTCATTCATTTAGGCTTCCTGGCATTTTGCCTGACACCCTGTTCATTGGGATGGACCTCTCTTGAGCTGGTGGAAGGTGACCCCTGAGCATTAACTAGCATCTCATACCCCTCTATCCTCCAGGGCTTTATTTTATGGGACTTTTCCAATAAGATCTTTGAAGAGGCCAGAGACAGATCTCCTGAAATCTAGGGCTGTGAGCTTGTTTTTTGCCCTCCTGCCTTCTCTCAGCATCCTGAACTCCAGCACCTCATGGTCACTTCAGCAAAGGTTACCTTTGACCTTCATATATCCCAACAAATCATCCACTGTTGGTGTATGAGGTCAACAAGAGCAGCTTTCCTTGCCGGCTTTGGCACCACATAGGGCACCAAAAAGGACTCTGGTGGTTTTACCCTACTGTAGCTAAATTCCACCACAACCGCTCTCTCACTCTCTCTTCTCAGAAGAAGAGGGGGAGAAAACAATATGATGGAAAGAAGAAAAGAAAGGCTTACAGGTTGGGATAAGGATAATTTAATTAAAGGGAAAAGAAAGAGGGAAAAAAAACACAAAACAAAAAACAACCAAAGGCTGCATGAAAACACAGAGAGAGAAAAAATATATTCTCTACTTCCCATCAATGAGTAATGTTGGGCCACATCCTGGGAAACAGGGCCTCAATAAGTGTAGCAGTTGTTTGGGAGGACAGATGTCTTCATAACAAGCACCCCTCCCTCCCCCTTCCCCTCTCCTCCCCTCCCCCCATCCCCTTTTATTGCTGAGTGTGACATCATATTGTACGGAACGGTCAATTTAGGTCACCTGCCCTGGTGATGCCCTTTGTGCTCTTCTTGCCCAACCTCAGCCTACTGTCCCTGGGGGGTTTGGAGAGAGTCTTGATGCTGTGCCAGTATTGCTCACCAATAGACAAAACATTGGTGTGATATCAATGCTGTTCTAGCTACAAGTGCAGAGCACAGCAATGTATGGGCCACTGCAGGGAAAGTTAAATCCATCCCAGACAGACCAAGTACAGGTGTGTATGTTTAAGTGGCAGAGACTGAATAATGTTGTGCGAGGATGAAGCAAACAGCTGTTGGGGGTCCAGAAGTTTTCTTAAATCTAGAACTGTGGTGGTTTTACTTGGATGGGCAGCTGCACTCCACCACTTTTGCTCTCTCACTCCTCTTCCTCAAAGGGAAAGAGGGAGAAAATGTGATGCAAAGGGCTCAAGTGTTGAGATAAGGATGGGGAGATCGCTCAGCAATTATCATTATGGGCAAAACAGACTCAGAGTAGGGACACAGTAGAATTTATTGCCTGTTACTAACAGGCTAGAGAAGTGAGAAACAAACAAACAAACAAACAAACAAAAACAACAAAGAAACCAAAACCACCTTCCCCCCATCCACCCTCTTCCACCTCCTCTCCCTGAGTGGAGCAGGGGAACAGGGGAATGGGGGTTGTGGTCAGTCTGTAGCACGTGGTCTCTACCGCTCCTTCTAGGTCACTCTCTGCCCCTGCTCCACTTGGGGCCCCTCCCATGGGATGCCGTCCCTCCCGAACTGATCCTGCATGGGCTTCCCACAGGCAGCAGCTCTTCATGAACTGCTCCAGATATGGGTCCGTACCATAGGGTCAGTCCATCAGAAGCAAACTGCTCCAAACTGGGTCCCCCATGGGCAGCAGCTCCTGCCAGGTCACCTGCTCCTGCGTGGGCTCCTCTCCATGGGCCACAGGTCTGGCCTGGAATCTGCTCCGGCAGGGGTCTTCCACAGGCCGCAGCCTCCGTCGGTGCAGGTCCACCTGCTCCACTGTGGTCTCCTCCACGGGCTGCAGCGTGGAACCCTGCTCCACCATGGTACTCCAAGGGCTGCAGGGGGACAGCCTGCTTCACCATGGTCCTCTCCACATTCCGCAGGGGAACTTCTGCTCTGGCGCCTGGAGCACCTCTCCCCCTCCTTCTTCACTGACCTTGGCGCCTGCGAGGCTGTTTCTCACTCCTCTTTCTCTCCCAGCTGCTGTTTCCCAGCTTTTTTTTCTCTTTTCTTTTTTTTTTTTTTTTTTTTCCCTTTCTTAATCACAGAGGTGCAAACAACATCGTATATTGGCCTGGTTCTAGCCAGCGGCAAGGCCCTTATCTAACATGGAGCAGCTTCTGGATTCTTCTCACAGAAGCCACCCCTATGGCCCCCCACTACCAAAACCTGGCCATGTAAAACCACTGCAAGGACCCAGAACAGCAGATAAACCCCATTTTATCACCAACCGAGTAGCTTATTGGACTGGGGGAATAGACACCCTTGTGTGAGGTGAACCCTCTGTAATTCCCATTAAATTTACAGATGAGTTCTTTACAGCCTTCGCAAAAGCCACTTACATAAAAGCCACATACGAACAAGAACCTTATGATATTCCACAGTCCGCTACAGTAAATTTTACAGTGTTAAAACCACTGATTAGTGGAGCCCCAGCAATTCTTAAACTCCTATCTAGCTACAACACGGGAGTGAATAAAAAGAGACACAGAGAGTAATGATGCACCAGGCAATGATGCTTGTAATGCTCTCAGTCACCTCCACTTCCCTACATGGACAGAATCAATGCATAGCCTTGTTAATTACAAACATGAAATGGGTTGGGATAGTTCACCAGCTGCAAAATGAAACTTGGGGCCCTGGATAAAAGATTAGAGGGTGAGGTTTGTGAAAGAGGAAGAAAAAAACTAGGTTAAAGGAAAATAAATATAAAGCCAGGCAAACGGAATTTCAGAAAAGGAGAACTGAGGTATGGAAAAAGCATTAGACTTAGGCATTCCCAGAACTTCGATTCAAGGTCATCCTAGTGACAAACATCTCTGACAAATGAAGAAGAAATGGTAACGACAAATGTGGAGAAGGCAGAGGTATTTAACAACTTCTTTGCTTTGGTCTTCACTAGTGGTCAGGCTTTCCACATCTCTCGAGTCCCCGTACTGATAGGTGGGGGCTGGGGGAGCAGAGTCCCTCACACTGTAAGAGAAGAGTGAGTTCAGGACTTCATGACAAAATTTAACAACTACAGTTCTATGGGCCCTGATGGCATGCGTCACGGGGTCCTGAGGGAATTGGCTGATGTAGTTGCCAAGCCACCCTCCATCATATTTGAAAAAACATGGCAGTCAGGAAAAGTCCCTGGTGACTGGAAAAATGGAAACATCACACTCATTTTAAAAAAGAGTAGAAAGGAAGACCTGGGGAACTACAGACCAGTGAGCCTTACCTCTGTGCCTGGCAAGATCATGGAACGAATCCTCCTGGAGGCAATGTTAAGGTACGTGCAGGACAAAGAGGTGATCCAGGATAACCAGCATGGCTTCAATAACTGAAAATCATGCCTGACCAATCTGGTGGCCTTCTGTCATGGAGTAATTGTATCAATAGACAAGGGAAGACCGACCAATGTCGTCTACCTGGACTTCTGCAAGGCCTTTGACAGGGTGCCACAAAACATCCTAATCTCTTAATTGTAAAAATATCAATTTGTACGGTGGACCATCCAGTGAATAAGGAATTGGCTCCATGGCCACATACAGAGAGTGGTGGTCAAGGTTTCTACATCCAGGTGGAGACTGGTGATGAGTGGTGTTCCTCACGGGTCAATATCTGCTTTTCAATATCTTCATCAGTGAGATAGATGATGGAATTGTGTGCATCCTCAGCAAATTTGCAGATGACACCAAGCAGAGTGGTGCAGTTGATAACAAAAAAGGAGGAGATGCCATTTAAAGTGACCTGGAGAAGTGGGAGAAGTGGGCCCATGTGAACTGCATGATGTTCAAAAAGTCCAAGTGCAAGGTGCTGCACCTGGATTGGGGCACACCCAGACAGGAGTATAGACTGGGAGAAGAACTCAGTGAGAGTAGCCCTGTGAAAAGAGACTTGGGGGATCTGGTGGATGAAAGGCTCGACATGAGCCAGCAGTGCGCACTTGCAGCCCAGAAGGCCAACTGCATCCTGGGCTGCATGAAAAGAGGCGTGACCATCAGGTTGAGGGAGGTGATTGTCCCCCTCTATTCTGCCCTTGTGAGGCCCAGATTTGGGGCCTCCAGCGCAAGAAGGGTCTTGATGTGTTAGAGCAAGTCCAGAGGAGGGCTATAAAGATGATCAGAGGACTGGAGCACCTCTCCTATGAAGAAAGGCTACAAGAGCTGGGGCTGTTCAGCCTGGAGATGAGAAGGCTCCAGGGAGACCTTAGTGCAACATTTCAGTACTTAAAGGGTGCTTATAAGAAGGATGGAGAAGGACTCTTTACTTGGGTAGATAATGATAGGACAAGGGGGAACAGTCTTAAACTAAAAGAGGATAGATTTAGACTAGACATTAGGAGGAAATTCTTCACTGTAAGGGTGGTGAGGCACTGGAACAGGTTGCCCAGAGAAGTCCTGGATGCCCCATCCCTGGAGGTGTTCAAGGCCGGGCTGGATGGGGCTTTGGGCAGAGGGGTTGAAGTTAGACGATCTTCCAACCAATCTTCCAAGATACCTTGCAACCCAAGCTATTCTATGATTATATGATACTGGCATTATCTTGAGTCTAATTAAGTATTCCAGAAATGAGATGGTAGTGGAGGGAAGGAGCAATATTTCAGCTCCTTTGGCACATGTTCCCAGGAAGAGAGACAACCCTTTTATTCCTCTTAGAGAAGAACTGCAGGGCATGAAAGAAAAAAATTAGTAATTTCCTGCAGGCAATTAGGTCTGCCTGTCCAGACAGTTATCAGTGGGTGAGAGATGATGGTCCATACACTTTGATTCCGGCTGGTCCTCAAGAGCAATTGGTGAAAATTTTAATAGATACTGGAGCACAATTTTCAGTACTAACACAACAAGATGCTAAGAAGCTGTGTGTGAGACCCAGATGGCAAAGGGTTAAGATTACTGGTGTGAACAGAGCAAGTGTTGACTGCCAAACTGCAAAGGTCAGCTTGTGGCTCCTAGGTGAGAAGCACATGTTGGCTGCTCATTTTTTTGATCATCATGAAAATATTATGGTTTTTGATGTTTTGAATGGAGGCATGTGGCACCTCTTGCATAACAGTGTAGGGTCCTTCAGTTCAAACCTCACTCCGTGCCCTGGTAGAAACAGGGAGTCTCCAGCATGTGTACTTTGTGCAGCCCCTGCAATCACTGTTTCAAAAATTACTAATGTACCACAATTTCTGCTGTGGCCTGACATGGAATTTCTGAAGTCATAACTGATTTGGAGAGATGGTAAATTATCTTCAGAAACCACTGCCAATATAATTCACCTGTCTGGCCAGTTCAGAAATCAGATGGGAAGTGGTGTCTGACAAATGATTATCAGCACCTGAATGTTAATACAGCCCCGCTAACCACTGCTGTACCAAGTGTTCAAGGCCAGGTTGGATGAGGCTTTGAGCAACCTGGTCTAGTGGAAGGTGTCCCTATCCATGGCAGAGGGGTTGGAATTAGATGGTCTTTAAGGTCCGTTCCAACAAAAACCATTCTATGATTCTATGTTTATTATCCAATCATAAAACTTGCCATGAACATAGTACATAGTATCTATGAACTAAGTCTCATTCTTCCCTTTATTTTCCACTGCCTCTCATCATCTAGACTTTTCTGCATGGTAAAAGCCTGATATCTGCTTAGGTAAGTGGATTTGACAGTATTTTGTTGCTTATTAGCTGGTATTTGCTCTTAAGTATTAAACTGCTAGAAGAAAGAATACCTTCAGTGCCTTTTTACACCCATCATAAACTTAGCACTGTGTAGGTCTGTGAATTTTTGCAAAGGAGATAGGAAATTGGCATTTTTAAGACTGTGGTGCATTCTAATGTAAAATTTGGTCTTATAATTTATTTTCAGTTTGGTCACTCCTCTGTCAACACCAGGTCAAGCACATATGATTACAGATGCAAATTTCTTAAACCATGAATGCTCTTGGTACAGCTTGCAAAGGATGGTTTGAATTTTGTGATATGGTTTAGATGTGGTACTTCCTGTTAGTTGTAGATATGTGGAGAACTGAAATGAGGAAGGAGTTCCAACAAACAGCATTAAAAAAAATAAATTATATTAGAAGCCAAGGATACCTAAAATAATTTTATAAGGCTTTATGGATGAACAAGTTAGTACCTTTATGTTAATACGCTGAACCCAAAACACACATCCTGACACAGAAATGTTCAGACTGGTTCTTTTTCTTTCCTTTCTCTATATTTCTGGAATTCATATGACTCCATTTTGTTTCATCTTTGTTAATACAGTGATCCTATATAAAGAAGCCTTATTGTACATGACAATGTGTCCCAAAATAGTTACTTCTAATAAACTATATTTATCAACAAATAGAAATATTTAATGATTTTCTGCTAACACTTGAAGGTATTTAGTGTGATACAGTACAGTTATTCATAGACTATTGCAATATATTTCAGTACTTTGACTTTAAGATTTCTGGCAGTACAAATTGCTGATACAGTATGATATAACTTTGAAGAAAAGATGAAGCTAGTTTCATTTATAATTTAGGCTATAGTTTATGAGAAAAAGATAAATGAGAATAAATAAACTTTTCTCTTGACTAGCTAACTTTAATTTCTGACCACTACTTTACATAGTAATTGTAAAGCAGTTGGTATGGAACCTGACAGTACAGTAACAATATTTCTCCAGGATTACTGGGAGAAATGTACCTCACATACATACTCAGGCTCCCATTTTCGTTATTAGGCCAGATTAAAAAGTTATGGTATGTTTGGACGTCAGACTCAATTTAAAATCCGTATCAACTTGGCATTACTGAGAAGGCTTACATATACTGTAAGGTCAACAGTTTCCATTGACCAGGCTGTCATTTCTGATGTTTCAAGGCAGTGTTTCAATGTAGTTTGGGCAGTTTTTTCCACAGCTTTAACAGTAGTTATTTTCTATATTTGTGATGCTGAATCAAAAGATGTTTAGTACTATAGCAATAAGACCTGTTGCTCTGCTCTGGAGCACCCCCTCCCCCTCTTTCTTCACTGACTTTAGTGTCCGCAGGGTTGTTTCTCTCACACTTTTCTTACTGCTCTTTCTCATAGGACCTGCACAGTGCTTTTAGCCCTTTCTTAACTATATAGAGGTACCACCACCAGCTAGAACTGGCTCTGTCAGATATGAGGGACAATTCCTGATCTCATCTCACATATGCCACCTCTGTACCTCCACCTCACCCCCTGCTGTCAAAACCTTGTCATGTAAACCATGTAAACCCAATAAATATTCCTAACAGTCTGAGGAAATTTGAGGGCAAATTTTCCTTTGTTCTGCTGCTGGGAACAGGAAAACATTGCAGCTAGTGCATTCAAAAAAAGTTTGGAGATCTTTATAAATTTAAAATTGCAATTGTTTTACTACTTGAAATCACTGAACATTTTAGATTTTAATTTCAAATATTTGGGATATTCAGGTATATTGGTGTAGTCATATAAACATTCAAGATTTGATAATTAGGGGGTAATAAGTTAGAAATCTATAAGATCAAAGTGACATGAACATGTGACCAGCAACTCATTGTTTCTTATCACAAAATTTCTTATCCTGTAAGTCTGTCGGGGGAGTCAGTGAAATTACTGGCATGGAGTATTATTACTTGCATCCCTTTTCATGTATTTTTTTTTCTATAATTATTGGCTCCTGGTACAGGCATTATTAGATTCTTGCATTCTTTTGCTATTGTACAGTTTCATCACTAATTTAGTTTTACTGCCTCACTTTCGCTTTCATATCAAGAAGATTCAGAGAAGACTTGGACTGCATATGCCATTTTTCATAAGGAAACAGCCTTGTTTATATATTGATCTAAGACATTTTTCTTACCACGTTATTGCTTATGGTATTCAAGGAAATAATTACAGGTTTGTAAATATCTTTGCAAATTTTAAGCACAAAAGCTTGCATATTAATATTCAAGATCATATTTGCATATCTCTATAAATATAAATAAATTTTACCTTTATTTTATTTCTTATTTGCTTTTTTTTTTTTTCTCTAATAGATTTTATTTTGATTCCATGGACAACTGGGTGTTTAATAGTAACTTTAGAATTTCACTTCATCATTTAATTTTTCAGGTGCTGTTACATGACTAAAGAACAGAAAAACCAAGAAGATTTCAATAGTTAAGGTACTTACATTTGTACTGACTCATTTTTCAAAGTATGCAGAGTTTTCAAACTAACAAGTTATCTGCAAAAAATAAACTTGCAAACTGGAATTAAATGCATGGCCACATCTATTTTGGTGTGTCAGAATGCTAGTACAGCATATACTTATGTCTTTCAACATATCAGGATATCACATTCATCTCTATGTTACAGGTTTTGCCTGGATGTTAATAAATTCCAGGGTGTGTTTCAGTGACTTTAGGAATATGATTTGAAATCTAGACTGATTATTAGAATCCTTGGACTATTTTATAACTGCAATTATTCTTTTTAACTTCATTTGTCATCTTTCTCAATGGCTTTGTCTTAGCCAAGTTTTCCATCATTTCTTCACTGCCAATGTTCATGTACTAACAAGTTTTCTTTCTTCCTGGTATTAACCAACATTTGATATTATTGTCCTTGTCAAATTCTTCAGCACTTTACCCAAGGGATCTTGAAAACAAAACAAAACAAAACAAAACAAAACAAAACAAAATCCTAAAGCATTGCAGTATTCTGTCTCCTAACTTCTATTTCAATGCTTCATTGATACTAACTTTGTACCCTATTGCTAAGATAAAGCATTAACTAGACAGACGTCAGAAATTTCATGGAACTCTAGCATCTCTTCACTGTCTTTTGATCTTGGTCACTTGGTCTCTCTAGCTATCTGTCTATCTATCTGTAGGCAATAATATTAGCTTTAACAGTAATGCTTACTCCAGCTTTATCATTAAAGAGTCCATTAAAAATGTGAACTTGAAAATACCCAGAAGACTTAAGAACTAAAGCTAGCATAATGAATGTGAAGTTGGGTTGGCATGTAACAAACACAATTTTACATAAAGAATGAACAAATAATTTTATTCCTATTGATATGGTAATATGTTAGAGAATCTTCAGATGCTTGTTTGGAAATTATCAAGACAGCTGCAAATCAAGTAATGTTAACTGTATATTTACAACTGTAATATATTTTATTCATTCATCTGGTAATTTTAGATTATATTTTCAGTAGTTTATGCTTCCTTGAAGATTGTTGTGTCTCTTCTTGGGGTCTTTGCAATGCTGTATATTCAGATCAAATGATGCTAAATGAAGGATATATTTTCACAGATTTGATTATAAAACAACTGTTGGATTATAAAGCAGAGCTGTTTGTTGCCAACTTTTGCTTGTCTATTCCTTTTGATACTATCTTAGAATCATAGAATGGTTTGGATTGGAAGGGGCCTTAAGGGCCATCTAATTCCAACCCCCCTGCCATGGGCAGAGACACCTCCCACTAGACGAAGGTGCTCAAAGCTCCATCCAGCCTGGCCTTAAACACTTCCAAGAATGGGACATCCACAACTTCTCTGGGCAACTCGTGATTTTAGTAATTTGATGACCATTCAGGAAGTCACAAGGGGGCAGAATCATAGTTCCAAGTGACAACTGTATCATAAATACTATACTTACTGTGCTCTAAAGCCTGACTATATGAGAGACAAAGAGGTAGTTCCTATGTCTTATTTTCCTTTGAAAAAGAAGGTTTGTAGAAGTGTTCCTTAACTGTTGGGGCAAACGGGAGAAGAAAAAAAAAAAAAAAAAAAGGATATAAATTACTTTATTTGAATATGGCTGTAGTGTGAAACAAGAAAGGGAGAGAGATAAGTCATCAGTCTCAAGTCCAGACAACACAGATTAGCAAGTGACCATACTTCTTAGCGTTAACTCTCACTGTAGAATTTTTATTATTTTCTTTTCTTTTCTTTTCTTTTCTTTTCTTTTCTTTTCTTTTCTTTTCTTTTCTTTTCTTTTCTTTTCTTTTCTTTTATTATTTTATTTTTTATTTTATTATTTTAATTTAATTTCGTTTAATTTATTTTTTGTTGTTGTTGTTGGAAAGAATTAAATAGAAAAGTTCCAACAAAGCCAGAGAACAAGCTGACAATAAACAGGAAGATTATTAAGGGAGTCCAGCACTTAAGTCTCCATTCTAGCTTTTTTTATTAAACATAGGCATAGTCTTGAATACTAACAGATAACTTCCTAAACAACTCCTTTTTGACTTTTGCACTTATGATTATAGCCTCTAAATGATGTATTGCCTCTTACTCCTCTGAACCATGAACTAAAGTGAATGTAAGCAAGTTAAGTTTTCCAACTTTTTTGACCAAAAAATAAAAAATAAAAAAAATTAAAGCGTGTGATCTTTGAGAAATGGAAGACCATTCAGCTCATATTTGAACCCTTAGTAATGCTGCCATATAATTTCCCCTTTTCATTTTGCCTGTTTCATTTGATGGGCAGCACTCAGCAGATACCAGGGGGATTTATTTGAACACACGCAGACACTTTTTTTTTCAGTTGAACTTTAAGACATCTATTTTGGAATTAAATTAATCACATGCTAAATACTTTTTATTATTATTATGTTTAATTAATATTATTATTTTAAGATACAGATACCCACAGTGCAGATACCAAAGCTACAAAAGGTGAATCTTGCCTACCTCTTAGGCATATAACAGTTGAGAATGAGACAATATCCTGATAGCTTAAATTTCAACTAATGAAACAAGAAATTGTTGTTCATTTGACTGTTTTGGTGTTGTTTTTCCAAGCCTAGAAAATACCTGATGCTTTACCTCAGAAACTAGGTATCCAATAGCAGACATTTCATATCTGGAAAAAGCAAATAAGTCTGTTCTTAACTATAGTCACCTAAAGGCAGCAATTTTAAAAATTATTATTATTTTTATTTTTATTTTTTTGCCACACTGTCATATATCCACAGTGAGTTTGAATGCAGTTTTGTGGGTTGGGTTGTTGTTGTTTGTTTCTTTGCTCAGTTTGGTTTTATTTTTCTTAATTTGCATACTGTTTTATCCTTTGGAAAAATAATTTGCCAGTGCAATCAAACTCTGCAGTTCTTCTGTACTAAAGAATAAAGGATTGCAGGTATGAAACAGTGGCTTCACACTGGAAGCTGTTTCTAGCTGAGTGAAGTCTAGCAAAGCACAGAAATTAGATATGATGTATTTGTATTTTTATTAAGTTGAGTGCTTCCTTAAAAAGGTGTCTTGATATTCTAATTCTCCATTATGCTCTTAGTCTTGCATCAGTAGTAAAAAAGTATGGATCATTTGGGCTTAATAATATGCATTGAACATTATCTACCTGGACTTGTGCAAAGCATTTGACATTGTCCCCCATGATATCCTTGTCTCTAAATTGGAGAGACGTGGGTTTGATGGATGGACAACTTGTTACATAAGGAATTGGCTGGATGGTTGCACTCAAAGAGTTGCAGTCAGCAGATCGATGTCCAAGTGGAGATCAGTAACAAGTGGTGTTCCTCAGGGGTCAGTATTGGGACTGATGCTGTTTAACACCTTTGTCAGTAACATGGAGAGTGGGACTGAGTGCATTCTCAGCAAGTTTGCTGATGACACCAAGTTGTGTGGTGCAGTTGACTTGCTGGAGGAAAGTGTGGGACCTTGACAGAGGGAACATGACACACTTAAGTGTTGTGCTCATGTGAAGCTCATGTTCAAGATGGCCAAGTACAAAGTCCTGCATCTGGGTTGGGGCAATCCCAAGCATAAATACAGGCTGGGTGGAGAATGGATTGAGACCAGCCCACAGGAGATGGACTTGGGGGTGTTGATTGATGAGAAGCACAACGTGAGCCGGCAATGTGAGCTTGGAGCCCAGAAAGTCAATAGGCTGCATCAAAAGAATTGTGTCAAGCAGGTTGAGAGAGGTGATTCTCCCCCTCTGCTGTGCTCTTGTGAGACCCCACTTGGAGTACTTGTTCTGGTTTCGGCTAGGATGGAGTTAATTTTCCTCCTAGTAGCCAGTATGGTGCTGTGTTTGGGATTTAGGATGAGAATAATGTTGATAGCAAACTAATGTTTTAATTGTTGCAGAGCAGTGCTTACACTAAGCCAAGGACTTTTCAGCTTCTCGCTCTGTCCTGCTAGCGAGCAGGCTAGGGATGCAGCAGGAGCTGGGAGGGGACAGACCCAGGACAGCTGACCCAAACTGGCCAAAGGGGTATTCCATACCATCTGATGTCATGCTGAACAATATATAGGGGTGGCTAGCCCGGGGGGGCGGCTGCTCGGGGATAGGCTGGGCATCGGTCAACGAGTGGTGAGCAATTGTATTGTGCATCACTTATTTCGTACACATTATTATTATTAATACTATTATTATTATTATTATTATTTTTCCTGTCTTAATAAACTGTCTTTATCTCAACTCACAGGCTTCACTTTCCCGTTTCTCTCCCCCATCCCGGAGAGGGTGGGGGGAGGGTGAGCGAACAGCTGTGTGGTGTTTAGCTGCCAGCCGGGCTAAACCACAACAGTACTGCATTCAGTTCTGGGGCCCCCAGTACAAGAAGGACATCAACCTATTAGAACAAGTGCAGAGAAGGGCCATAATCAGAGGGCTGGAACACCTTTCCTTTGAAGACAGACAGACAGAGATGGTGTTGTTCAACCTGGAGAAGAGAAAGCTCTGGGGAGACCCCATAGTGGCCTTCCAGTACCTACAGAGTACTGGAGGGGCCTACAAGAAATCAGGAAAGGGACACTTTGTCAGAGTGTGTAGCGATAGCACAAGTAGAAAAGGTTTTAACCTAAATAAGGGTAGATGTAAATTAGATATTCAGAAAAAAATCTTTATTCAGAGGTGGTGAGGCACTGGCACAGGTTGCCCAGAGAAGCTGTGGATGTCTCCATGCATGAAAGTGTTTAAGGCCAGGTTGGATGGGGCTTTGAGCGACCTGGTCTAGTGGAAGGTGTCCCTGCCCATGGCAGAGGGGTTGGAATTAGTTGATCTTTAAGGTCCCTTCCAACCCAAACAATTTTATGAATGCATGATTCTATGTTTAAAAACAAACAAACAAACAAAAATACGAAAAGGACTAATTATAACAAAAATGTTTGAATGTTCACTTAATGTTTCTGCCTTCTCCAAAAGTTTTTCTCTCTCTTTTTTTTTTTTTTTTTTTCCTAAGAATAATGTGAACCATATCACTGAAGAGAAAATTCAAACCATTTAAAACAGTTATGAGTGAAGTTCATTAAGAACAAAATTTTGTGGCTTAAGAGTAATATTTAAATATTTTGGGGGGAATTTCAGTATGTCTTTTTTTTTTTTTTTTTTATTATATAATTTATTTATTTTGTAAATTGAAAAAAGTAACTGATTGAGTGACTATATTGTATGTGAACATTAAAGGTTCACCTAACTGATTCTTCAATATAGTTCTGTAGTCCGGAGTTCCCATGCATTCACAATCATGAGATGGATAGTTAAAAGTTATCTTATGAATCTGGAAATGTCAATGGAAACACTGATAAGGGAAACAATGGAAAAAGGGATAAAATATAACTGACTTTTTATATATAGTAGACTTACTCTGTCAGCCTTCTATTACTTTTCTCTGTAGGCCTTATTTTTATATCACAAATTTGCACGCTACTTTCCCTGAGAATATTCTTAAAAGTACAAGTAAATTTACTTGTCAATATAATGTATAATATAATAAATACTTGTTCTCTTTTCATTTTAAAGATTGCATTTACCTTAAAACACCATAATTTTCACTTTAGAACATCAACCATGATGTAAATGATATATATATAAAAAAAAAAGAAAATTATTTCAACTGAAAGTCAGACTATGTTTTGGGACAGAAAGGAGGCTGGCCTTAGTTTAGCTTACTAGAGTGTTGCCTAGTACTGATTTTTACTATCTTCAGTTATTTAAATAACCCTGTTTCCTTCCTTGCACAGAGAGTTACCTGTCTTAATTACCTCTCAGACTGCAAAGAGGTTTCCCCGAGAAATTTGTAATGATATATCACCACTGCTTTTTGCTGAAGTGTATTTGTAATCTTGTTTGTTAATGATCTATCAATGTTTAGAAAGAAGCTCTTTTCCAAAGTTCTCTAAAACAAATATATATATATACATATATATACATATATATATGTATATATACATATATATACATATGTATATATATATATATACCACAGAATCACAGAATCATCTAGGTTGCAAGAGACCTCCAAGACCATCTAGTCCAACCTCTGACCTAACACTAACAACTCCTCCACTAAACCATACCACTAAGCTCTAAATCTAAACGTCTTTTAAAGGCCTCCAGGGATGGTGACTCAACCACTTCCCTGGGCAGCCCATTCCAATGCCTAACAACCCTTTCAGTAAAGAAGTTCTTCCTAATATCCAACCTAAACCTCCCCTGGCACAACTTTAGCCCATTTCCCCTCGTCCTCTCACCAGGCACGTGGGAGAATAGACCAACACCCACCTCGCTACAGCCTCCTTTAAGGTACCTGTAGAGTGCAATAAGGTCACCCCTGAGCCTCCTCTTCTCCAGGTTGAACAATCCCAGCTCCCTCAGCCGCTCCTCCTAAGACTTGTTCTCCAGACCCCTCACCAGCTTCGTTGCCCTTCTCTGGACTCGCTCGAGCACCTCCATGTCCTTCTTGTAGCGAGGGGCCCAAAACTGAACACAGTACTCGAGGTGTGGCCTCACCAGACCCGAGTACAGGGGGATAACCACTTCCCTAGACCTGCTGGCCACACTGCTTCTTATACAAGCCAGGATGCTGTTGACCCTCTTGGCCACCTGAGCACACTGCTGGCTCATATTCAGCCGACTATCAACCAGTACTCCCAGGTCCTTCTCTGCAAGGCAGCTTTCTAACCACTCATCTCCCAGCCTGTAGCTCTGCTTGGGGTTGTTCTGTCCCAGGTGCAGGACCCAGCACTTGGCCTTATTGAACTTCATACACTTGGCCTCAGCCCATCAGTCCAGCCTATCCAGATCCTCCTGCAGAACCTTCCTATCCTTGAGCAGATCAACAGATGCACCTAACTTGGTGTTGTCTGCAAACTTACTGAGGGTGCACTCGATCCCCTCATCCAGATCATCGATAAAGATATTAAAGAGCACTGGCCCTAATACTGATGTAATATCTTCATGACTTTGTAGAATTTTTATGTTGTTGTTGTTTGTTTGTTTTGTTTGTGTTTTTTTTTTTTTCCTGTCCTTTGAGAATACTTAAGAATAATAATCAACAGTCAATGTATAAGACACGAAGACTTTGAAATAATACTTTTCTATGCGTTTGATGTGTCTGGTGACTTTTCTGGATTGTATCTGTACAGATTGTAAAAGAATGTATTTTATTTGAATGAATTTATGCAATAATTTTACTGATACAAAATTTTAAGTATCTACTGACATCTGCTAAAACCAATGTGTTTTATGTGATTGCCAAATGGAGTTTTAAAAAAAGATACCTCCATTTAAAAAAAAAAAAAAAAAAAAAAAAAAAAAAAAAGTAAATTCTGCCTGTAGTTCAGTACAGGAATTTTCCATTTAGCCATTGTGTTCAGGGTTTTGATAATGCATTATTTCAGTTTGTCTGTTTAGCAAAATTTCAGTAGTTTCAGTACCTTCCCTTATTTTGTTATGAAAGTTGTATCTTCACAGATAAAATTTGAGTTTATTTAAAAAAAAAAAAAACATACACCTAATCTGAAAAAGTAGGCAAGTGCAAGAATAAACATTTTTATTCGTATGTGTCTTATTATATAATTTTTATATATATAAATATATATATATATGTGTAAATTATGTATATAATCAATTATATATAATTTAATCATATTATATATATATAAGATACATACATTATTTTCTCATTTTATATACATATATATACACCTAAGAATTCTAACATAAAATCTTTTTGACTGTAGCTCTCAAATGATCTATAAATTACATGAAAGTATTGGATGCATTTATCATATCAAAAATCTTTTTTATCTTATTTTATATATTATTATTTTATCTTATTTTATATTTGAATTATATATTTATGTTAGAACAACCTTTAACAGGAGATTGATTACTTTTCTTATTACTGGCTGGGAATCAAGGAGCTAATGCTAATTTTCAGTTTTTTATTCAGATATTGCGCATAATTTCACCTGCTTTCTTAAATATATCCAATATTCTGTATGTTGGTAAAACAAGAAATTGCTTTCTTTTTTTCCTTAAGAGCTCAAGAGTTGACACTGACATGAAGACAGATACCAAAAGGTATGGTTGCCTTATATATTTGATTGCAGTCACTGAGATTTCATAGAATAAAGTTGTTTTTGTGTGTTGTTTTTTATTTTATTTTATTTTATTTTATTTTATTTTATTTTATTTTATTTTATTTATTTTTGTCTAGCAAAACCCAAGAAAATAGCAGTAAAGATTTCTAAAGACTTGTTTCTTCTCTCTAGACCAAAGCCTTTGGATTTATGCAGACTCATAGATTGTGGTTTAGAATTCATTACAACAGTTTTGTTGAAAACAACAACGAAAAGCCTGTTTCAGTGTCATTACTGTAATTGACTTATTAAACTTTAGGGAAGCTTTAAATGAGAACAGGCTAATTCAAGATACTTTGTCTGCAACATAAGCTAAAACTAGGTAACGGTAATAACTTTTTTTTCTTTTTTTTTTTTTTTTTAGGAAAATCTTCGTTATTTCTTCTGCAATAACATTTTATTTTATCTTTTTTTTTTTTTTTTTTTTTTAATCTGTGAACTTGGTAATAAAATACTTGTTCATATTGTTCTGCTAGTTGTGTTAGCTCTACACAGAAAGTAGTCAAAATAGCATTTTACTAGTGTAATCTCTATCATCTGTGAATGTAACCTCCACATGCAAATAAAAATATTTAAACAGTAAATTCATTTAATGTTAGTAGTATCGAAAAGAGAGAAGTTTTATAAATTCAGAAGATATAAATAATCTCAGATTCTGGTTATCATTCTTTTTGTTATTTACATGACCAGCTCTTTTGATGGGTAATATTTTCATGTTGTCTTGTATTTGTTATCAATCCACACATGCCACTAAAACTTGGAAAACAGTATTTATATACTCATATACAGGATGAACTATGCTTTTTATTCAAATGCAACATTTCTCTATGAAAAACTTTTAGATATTTGCCCTTTTCTTGTAATGTTCAAAACTGTAATTCTAGAATGATAACATTAGAATGTATTAATCAATGTGGCTGTCATATTAGGAGAAGTAAGTGTATTCTAGATATGCTTTATCTAGTCCAGAAGCTGCCACATGTTAGATAAAGGTCAGTTTCAGCAGGCTCCAAAGGGACCCGCTGTTGGCCATAGCCAAGCCAATGAGCGATGTTGTTTGCACCTCTGTGAGGGAAAAAAACTGCTGAGCAACAGCAGCTGGGATAACAAGGAGTGAGAAACAGCCCTGCAGACACCAAGGTCAGTGCTGAAGGAGGGCAGGAGGTGCTCCAGGCATGCAGCAGAAGTTCCCCTGTGGCCTGTGGAGAGGCCCCTGATGGACCAGGCTGTCCCCCTGTAGCCCATGGGTCCCACATGGAGCAGACCTCCATGCTGCAGCCCGTGGAGGAGCCCCCGGTGGAGCAGGTGGATGTGGCCTGGAGGAGGCTGCGGCCTATGGAGAGCCCCCGCAGGAGCAGGCCCCAGGCCAGAGCTGCAGCCCATGGAGAGGAGCCCATTCAGGAGCGGGAGGTCTGGGGGGAGCTGCCGCCCGTGGTGGACCCATGCTGGAGCATTTTGCACCTGATGGATGGACCGTGTCCTACTGACCCATATCTAGAGCAGTTATTGAAGAGCTGCTGCCTGTGGGAAGCCCATGCAGGATCAGTTTGGGAAGGACGATATCCTGTGTGAGGGACCCCATGTTGGAGCAGGGGCAGAGAGTGACAGTGAAGGAGCAGAGGAAATGAAACTTTAGGGACAGACTGCAGCCCCTACTCTCCATTCCCCTGCACCGCTCGACGGGAGCACTTCAAAGAGGATAGATGTGGGGAAAGTGTTTTTGTTTATGATGAGTATGTTTTGCCCCTGACAATAACTGTTGAGTGATCTCCCTGTCCTTATCTCAACCCTTTCCATCGTGTTTTCTCCCCCTTTCTCTTTGAGGAGGGAGAGAGAGAAAGCAGTTGTGGTGGAGTTCAGCTGCCCAGCTGGGTAAAACTACCACAACTCACAAAGACCTAGAACCAGTATCTCAAATTCATTTAATGCATTTCCCCTATGAAATGTAATTTCTTAAGTCAAATCTCAGAATTAGGACTGCAGCTAAACTGCTACCAATGGTTTTGCTTTAAATAAAATCTAAAGAATATCTAAATTATACCTTATTAAGCCTTCAAATAATTTTCATATAATCATAGAATTATTGAATATCCTGAGTTGGAAGCCCCTCCCCCAGTCCAGGGCTGAACATTTGGTGGCAGTTTCCTCCTATCACCAATAATTTAGAACTTGACTATTTCATGGTCATTATGGCCAAGACAGCCATCAATTGCCACTTCACCCATGAAACCCTCTCTGTTTACAAGCAACAAATCTAGGAGGATCTTTTCTAGTTGGCTTTTTGGCTTTTTTTTTTTTTTTTTTTTTTTTTAGGTTTTTAGTTTTTTGGGGGGTGCTTTTAAGTTGGCCTTTTTTTCAACCTTTTCTAGTTGGCTCTCTGCCATGCTTTTGGTTGGACTAGATTTAATTTTCTTTGTAGAGGCTCATACAGTGCTGTGTTTTGGATTTTTAATGAACATAGTGGTGGTAACACAACAATGTTTTCAGTTGTTGTTGAGCAGTGCTTACACATAGCCAAGGAGTTTCTTGCTTTTCATGATGTCCTGCTAGTGAGGAGGCTGGGGGTGCACAAGAAGCTGAGAGAGTACAAAGCCAGGACAGCTGACCCACACTGACCAAAGAGATATTCCATACTACGTGATGTCACAATTAACAGTAAAAGTTAGGGTAAAGAAGGAGGAAGGGTGAAGGCATTTGGAGTAATAGTGTTTGCACAAAATGTTGTGTGGGATGAGCCCTGCTTTACTGGAAGTGGTTGAAAATCTGCCTGCTGATGGGAAGTAGCAAATATATTCCTTGCTGCTAAGAGATAGGACTAGAGGGAATGGCCTCAAATTGTGCCAGGGTTGGTTTAGGTTGGAAATTAGAAGATATTTCTTCTCTGAAGGAGTAGTCAGGCATTGGAATGGGTTGCCCAGGGAGGTGGTGGAGTCACCATCCCTGGGGGTATTGAAGGGAAGGTTGGATGTGGTGCTTAGGGACATGGTTTAGTGGGTGAAATTGGTAGTAAGGGGGTGGTTGGACCAGATGATCTTGGAGGTCTTTTCCAACCGTAATAATTCTATGATATGTGAGGGCAACCATGATGTTGTATTTTCTTCCAGTATTAATAATATAGATTTTTTTTTCTTTTATGTCTCACCACATATTCTATTTTATTAAGATGTTAATGAGACAATTGCACATTTGAGCCCTTGTTTACCCCTGCACTAACTTAGAATTAAGCCTAAATAATACTGCCGATACTAGTGAAGGTATTCCATCACGTGGCATGCCATAACAGCAAAAATGTCCTGAAGCATGAGACAGAGATTGATTACTGAAGTTTGACAAACAGACACTGCTTGTTTAAATGTTTCAGCAAGCAATTATTGACTTCTTTTATCAGATCTGTAATTATTTGTACCTTGAAAGCTGTATGATCTGATTTATCAGTAGTTGCATGTATTAAACAAAGAATTGATTTAACTTAGCTGGTCTACATTTTACTATACTAAGGCTGTAACTTTTTTTTTTTTTTTTTTCAGCTGTCCACTGTTCTCCCACCCCACACTGTTCTTTTAATGATTAATATGCTTAAAGTTTTAATGCTTCCAATTTCACCATAGTTTCAACTTCCATTATTTGCCATGTGCCTCCCTGAAGTAATAATGATCAATATTACAATTTAACACAGAGGACTTTACAATCAAAACCTGATTTCCAACTATGCTTCAAATTATGTTACAAGATGGTATTTCTTCAGTCAGGTGTTAATTAATATACAAGCTGCTCATACAGCTAGAGCAATTTTCTTAATATACCTGAAACAAGCATCCAAGAAAAAAAGAATTTGGCAGCATAAACAAGTAAATAGGAGTGCTGGAAGTCTGAAATCCTGAAATATGTTCCTCATGACATGAGGAAGGTCTGGGTAGTCTACTATCAATTCCACCAAAATTAACATGACTTGAACTTACCTGTAAATTATGACTCCTATGTTTAGCTGCCTAAATCTAGCAATGTGTTTCAGCTCAGACATCTAAATGCAGGTGACCTATTGCCTACACACAGGTGTCTAGTGCTTTTTAAAATTATATATGTTGTCTGAGCTCAGGCTGATGGGCTGAGGTGTGCTATAGGGCACCTGCTAGCCATAGCTGAAGCTGTCTCATATAACCTAGTGTATATTAGAGGTCAACAAACACTGATGTTTAGGCACCAGTTTCAATCCTTTAAGTGTCAATTGCCACAGCAGTCATGGCAAATCTTGTACTTAATTTATCTGTGTAAATGTAATATCTTCTGCCAGTGTGACAGTGTGCTCTCCCCCACTTCTCGCTTTCAGTTTGGTAATTGCTTTGCTCAAATACTGGCTGTTACACCCAAGGCCTTGCTCGGGCAGATAATGACCACAATGTTAGCTCAAACTGGGTTCTGGAGAAACTGACGGATATCTTGTCCAGCAGCTAAGGGCCAATGAAGCATATGCCTAAAAAAAAAAAAATAAAAAAAAAAAATAGTGATTATTAGTCTGCCATCTTACCTCAATCTTGCTCCATAAATAGTGAGCAGCCCAAGAGCCCTTTGAGCTCTTCTGCATGACAGCTGGCTGCATGACAGAATTATCCCATTTAGTAGGGATATCTATCAAGGTCATACCTGCTGCAGAGATCTGTTACTCCTCACAAGAGATTCCTTGCCACAACAGATCCTTGGTAAGCGATTAATAGCTTGCTAAACTTTGTAAGCATCTCTAAGGTGATGTCTTAGATTGACTGTGCACATATAAACCTTTAGACAAAAACTGTTGACCAAGTCTGGGACTAGGAGTGGATTCATCTGCACCTAGTCTCCTTACCTCTTTAATTTAAGGAATTTAGAAGGCAAGGGGGTCCACCCTGAAGCTTGTGACTCAATGAGGGGGAGAGGGTCTCCATGGAGCATCTGACTTACATTTTCCTATATGCAGTAAATAGTCCAGTGTACCTTGCTGCCTCAAATCTTGTAAAGTTGCTGTCTTATTTATGATTACGCTTTGTTAGATCACTATATTATATCAGTAAATATATTGCTGCTTTTGTCTTATGAGTGAAGTATATAATTTCATCTGCGACAGCCAGCTAAGAAAACCTAAGGTATTTCACCTTACCTTCAGCTGCCTTTACTCTAGGTCCTGTATCATGTTATCAGTCCCGTGCAGACATCTTGGGTGTCTGAGGAACTGTCTGAGGGTGCAAGCTGTGTATGTTTAGGCAGCAAAACAGGATCTCTGGCCAACACATGGATTACAGAAGACAGGGCCACATGGAAAAATATTAACATCAAACCAAACATGGTGACTAGCAAGCATGTTAATCGTAAGCATTTTAATAGAATCTACTGTTAACTCTTCCTGCCCCACATTGGGTGCCAGAAAGGACTGTGGTGGTTTTACCTTGCTGGGCAGCTGAACTCCACCACAACTCCACAACTGCTCTATTACTCCCCCTCCTCAGAATAAGAGGGGGAGAAGAAAATATGCTGGAAAGGAAAAAAAAAAAAAAAAAAAAAAGGCCATTGGGAAGCACAGAGAAAGAAAAAAGAAGTTGCTGTCTACTTCCCATCAATGAGCAATGTTCAGCCATGTCCCTGGAAGCAGGGCCTGAGTGTGACATCAACACTTATTGCTGAGTGTGACATCATATGGTATGGAATATTCCTTTGGTTGTTTTAGGCCAGCTGCCCTGGTGATGTCCTCTCCCTAACTCTTGCCCACCCCCAGTCTACTGACTCTTGGGTGGGGGGTGGGGAGTTGTCCTGGTTTCAGTTAGGACAGAGTTAATTTTCCTCCTAGTAGCTGGCAGGGTGCTATGTTTTGGATTAGGTTGAGAAGAGCGCTGATAACATGCTGATGTTTTAATTGTTGTAGAGCAGTGCTTACACCAAGCCAAGGACTTTTCAGCCTCTCTCTGTCCTGCTAGTGAGCAGGCTAGGGATGCAGCAGGAGCTGGGAGGGGACAGACCCAGGACAGCTGACCCAAACTGGCCAAAGGGGTATTCCATACCATCTGACGTCATGCTGAACAATATATAGGGGTGGCTAGCCGGGGTGGAGGGGAGGGGCCGGCTGCTCGGGGATAGGCTGGGCATCGGTCAACGGGTGGTGAGCAATTGCATTGTGCATCACTTATTTCGTACACAGTATTACTATTAATACTATTATTATTATTATTATTATTATTATTATTATTATTATTATTATTATTGTTGTTGTTATTATTTTCCCTGTCTTAATAAACTGTCTTTATCTCAACTCACAGACTTCACTTTCCCGTTTCTCTCCCCCATCCCGGGGGATGCAAACAGGGTGAGCAAACGGCTGTGTGGTGTTTGGCTGCCAGCCGGGCTAAACCACAACAGGAGTCTTGATGCTGTGCCAGCACTGCTCAGCAATAGACAAAACACTGGTGTGATACCAATTCTGTTCTAGCTACAAGTGCAGAGCACAGCAATGTATGGGCCACTGCAGGGAAAGTTAACTCCATCCCAGCCAGACTGAGTACAATGGCATATGAAGTACCCCTACAGCAGCAATATTTTAGGAATCTCTTTAATCACATCAGTGTGAAGAAGGGTAGGATGTTGAGCATTCTATGGCTGTTAGATTTTTAAAAGCTGTATTCAGACTGTTGGTTTGAGCTCAAAGTTTATATAAAATATGGTTTAATAATTGCTACTTTTATGCAAATCAAATGCCACTCTTCAGTTTCATTAGCTTTGCTACCAAATAGGTTTGCATTACATGTTTTGTAATCCATAGGGAAGTATTAAAAAGATGCTAACAAGTGCAGTAAAGACACATCACATTCTTTGTACCAAAGCTCGCCTAATACAGAAAATTTTAAATCTCTTCTTTAGACTTTCTTTAACTTTGAAGCAAATATATGTACAGAAAAGATCGAAGCTCACCAGTGATATAATGGCAGCTGGAGAATAGTGTATCATAACCCTATGAATCAGACAGTTTTCTAGTGTTACTGTGTATTATGTCAATTTTGAGCCTGAATTCTTATAGGAAACAATCATTTACATGTATAATTCTTCCATCTAATTATGCTGTCACTAAACTATACTTTCCAGTCCTAAAATCCGGAATTACATGAGAAAATGTGTTAGCTTTGATGTTATCTCAGATCAGTAAGAGTGTCCATGTGTAGCAGATTCTGATCTGAGCTGCATATAGTAAAGCAAAGGGAACTCTGTTATCTTCATTAGATTTTTTTTTTCTTGACTGATGCTGCTTCACAGATTCTGTTTATCTAGGATATGATTTTTATCAACTGCTTTAGACTATGTTTTCTTTTATCATCATAAGAAAATAAAAGCAATATTTTAACTTAAAAAAACTACATACACAAAAAAAAAATCTTCAACTTTAAAAAATTGTTCAAGACATTTTAATATTCAAGGTATTGTGTTATGCACTGTAGTTCCATGCTCATTGAATTTCATGCATGCACTGCCTTTAGGAACTGCAGTATTTTTCCTGAGGTGTGTTTCTAGTCTTCCTTGACTCTCTATATTAGTTAGCTTACATCACAAATGACATTTGCAGATTGCAAGGTATCAAGTCACATAATAGATGTTTCTGAAATATATCACCAATACAAAGTTAAATCAAAGTAGCGTGCATTTTTTTCATTACATTTCATTCTGCAAAAACATGTAAAGACAAATGATAATGGAAATAGACCTTTGAGAAGCTGCTGAACACTGAGGTGACTCTTAATGATGTTCTTTATCTGCCTTTGTAATGGCCTAAACCAAAATACTACAACTTATTATTTCCAGGTTTTGAAATCCTCAGATTTAGAACAAAGTTTTGGATTTGAACCATAAAACCTCACTGTCTGGAACTGTATTAAAAAGTACCGTGAAATAACTATTAATTTTGCTATTCTAAAAATAATTATTCTGTCTATGACTAATAGAGTGTTTAATCATGTTATATTCCTGTAACTGAGATAACTATCTCATCACTATTATTGTGGGCTATTGGTGGTGGGTTTTATTTATTTATTTATTTATTTATTTATTATTCCAAATTCTGCCCAGGATTCTTTTGCAGGCATTCTAACTAATTTGTTTATTGAAAACAAATTAAATTAACAGTGTACTGTAATTATATGATTCTCTTTTCAAATTCTTCCCTTTGGGAAAAATGATTTAATAGCAATAAACAAACAGAAAAATGACCTCAATGTAGATTGTGGGAATGAAAAACACTGGGGACTTGTTGTATAATATTAAATTTTACAGAGTTGCTAAGCTCAAAACTAAATTATCGCTCTCCTTTGTCTTATGTTATTAATATATGCAAATCTGAGGGCATAGTTATGTCAGTATTCATTAGTTTAATTTCTCCAAAAAGCTCTGCACTTTCAAGTGAACTCATAAGCTCTGGGAAGTCTACATGTTCATAAAACATGTGAATGAAATTTCTGGTGGCAGCATCCATTCTAGCAAATAAATTCACAGATACTTCTTTGTCAGTGTCGCAGAATTACTCAACAGGAAATAGACTGAAGTATATTTTGCTGCTCTTTCAAGAAGTTAATGTTCAGTCTTAACCAATAGGCACTTTTTCTAGTGATTGAACTAACTGTTCAAGTCAGCTGAATGTCCTTTAACATTTATCAGTTCCAAAAGTCTTCCAGAAAAAGAGCATTATGGCTGATAATTACTACATAATAGTGAATAAAGATAACATATGTAAGAGCTTTTATAATAAGGGAGAGAAATCAAATAAAATCCATACAAGTGAATAAGGACCTTGCCCTGAAATAACGATTGGATGTCTTAATTTCAGCGCAATAACCGTCTCCTGGTTGCCAAGGAGGTTTTAATTTGATATTAGGAAGAATTTCTTCAAGATGAAGGTGGTCAAGCATTAGAATGGGCTACCCAGGGAAGTGATGGAGTCCCCATCCCAGGAGGTATTTAACAGACGTGGATGTGCAGCTTGTGTGGCAGGGCATGGGAGCTCTGCACCAATTCACCTGGGAGATCAGCTCACCTATTGGCAGTCTGTGAGACAACAAACCTACCATGGTGTCCACTAGGCAGAGAGCTCACTCCAAAAAGACTGAGGCGACCCAGATGGAGGGCCTGCACAGAGATGTGGCTGCTCAGGTCTCTGGCTGCAGGGAGTGCCTGAGCCTGCCCCTGTCAGGGGAGGAGGGCAGCAGGGAGACCGCCTGTTCTCAGGTGGAAGGTCTGCTCACCATGGTGGCTGAGCTCAAGGAGGAGGAGGAGAGACTAAGGAGCATCAGGGCGTGTGAGCAGGAGATTGACTGGTGTACTAACTCCCTGGCATGACAGAGAGAAGGGCACCAGGGGGATGCCCCCCAGAGGGTGGTGGAGCCCTTGCCCAGTCACTGTTGGGCAGAGGGAGGGGACCAAAAAGATGAGGAGGGTTGGAAGTGATCCCCAGTTTGGTGCCACGGGCAACCCCCCTCCCTCCCTCCCTTGCTTCCCAGGTGCCCTTCCATAATAGATTTGAGGCCCTGGATCTTGAAGGAGAGGTAGGTGAGGATGTGGTGGAAGGCCTGCCTATGAGGTCACATCAGAAGAGGCAGTCAACACCACACCTGAATAAGAGCACAGCCCTGTGGGCTATCAGCCACTCCTCTGAGCTTTGTGTCGTCAATACATACATATATATATACATATTCACAAAATCACAGAAACATTGAGGCTGGAACTGAGCTTTTGAGACCATTTTGTCCTACTGTCCCTGCTCAATCCCCGGCAGCTAGAGCAGGTTGTCCAGGACCTCGGCTAGTGTGTTTTAAGTTTCTCTAAGGAAGGAGACTCCATAACCTCCTTGGACAGCTAGTTCCAGGGCTCAATCACCTGCACAATTAAGAAAGCTTTCTTCTTTCTTTTATTCAGATTGAATTTCATTTTCTGTTGTTGGTTTTGATTTGTTGCCCATTCTCTCTTGTCTGAGGAGAATCTGTCTCCCTCTTTTCCGTTCTGTCCCATTGGTATCATAGGTATTTAAACATATCGATAATCTCCTCAGTAAACCTTCTTTTCCTCAAGCTGAAAAATCCCAGCTCCCTTAGACTCTTACCATATCAAAGACGTTGCAGTCCCTTAACCACCTCTGTGGCCCTGCACTGGACTTGCTTGAGTAAGTCCATATTTTTCTTGTGCTGGGGAGCCCAGACCTAGACACAGCAATCTAGGTGAAGACCACCAGCATTGATTAAAAGGAAAGGGTCACCTCCCTCTACCTGCTGGTGATACTTGTCCTGATACAGTTCTGGAGACCATTGGCTTTTTCTGCAAAGGCACACTGCTTCCTCATGTTCAACTTCTTGTCCACCAAGACTACCAGGTGCTTTTATGTCATGCTGTTTTCCAGCCAGTCCAACGAAACAGAACAGCATCTGTCTTGGAACTGTCTCATTTTAATCTGTATTGGAATGGTGGAGCTAGCAAACAACTTGAAAATTACTGTAAAGTATGTATATGTGAATTCTGAATGTATATAATCACAACAAGGCTTTCTGATTAATTATATCCATCTAGCCATAAGTTTCACTGTTAACTGCAAGGGTGCTTTTTAATGGTTGCTTTTTAATACATGTATACAATGCTTACATTCTATGAAGTTTTCCAAATATTAATTAACATCTCCACCCCCCCACCCCCACCCCCGTTTTTTTTTTTTTTAGCTCTTATTAAATCTATTCAATTCATGGCTATTTGAGATAAGAGAGAGACATTCTTGTTTTTATAATACACAGTATTACATATAATACACAGTATATATATATATATATACATATATATAATACACAGTATATTGCATCATCATATTTACTCTGCTACTTCTGTTATTCATTACTGCTTATATTTATAAAGAAAATATTATTTATTTTACAGTTTAGTGTCTCCCCAGACTAAATGAGATTGTGTGACTTCTTAATAGTGAAGCTTAGGTTAAACCCATTAGTAGAGTAAGTACATTTCTTATTTGATTCTCTGTGTAAGTATCAAACAGCATTTTTGACTTCTGTGCCACTGGACTGATTGATGAAGTGTACATGTACATAACTGATTCATATAGTGCATTTTTAATCATATCTTCCATAGCTCTAAATTACTGAAGCTCAATGATTATTTTGAAACTAACTCACTGAAGATTTACCCCAGACTGACCTATTCTCTCTCACATAAAATCTGAACTGCTATATCTTGTATATAACAAAGAAAAATTTAGCATCACTTTGCTTATGTAAAATAGCTTATTAAGTTATTCATGCCTCAAAGTTTCTGTCAAAACTAATTAGTAAGTTCATGAAAAAAGGGAAAAAGAGAACAAAGATACTTTTTTTTTCTGTTAAAAACAAAATCTTAAGATGTCCCCTATACTACTGTGTATACTGGTGAGTGATGGTCAGATTTGTTTCTTTCTGTTCCACTCTGTTAAAGGTCATCAGAAATTATTTAGGCCTACATCAAATGTACATTTACTATGTGTTGCATAAAAGGTTAAAGTAATTGGCAGTGATTCACAGTTTGTTGTTTTAAGTCCCGTTGAGTTCAGTGTTTTGGACTATCATGATTACAGATGCACAAATAATGTAATACACCCTCAGTCTAGTAGCGTTACATGAACTGCCACAGCCACACTTAAAAGAGTTTGGTCGCATTCAGTGAGAACTACCATGGCTAGATTAATGAGCAGTGCAATTTATTAAAGCAACAGGTCCACAGGTTCTTTGGATTGCTGGTGATAAATTCACTGTTTGCAAAGTACGTGCAAATCCCAAAGGTATGAGTAACACAGCCTGTCTACAAATGTGTTAAAAGATATAAAGTTACACTATAGAGATTTCTAAGTTTCACAGGGAGACACTTGGCATAACCAAGTGTTCAAATCTTACCCAAAGGTGTCCCAATGAGGGGGAAGAGACGTTCAACCTGTTGACTGATCCCATAAGTCAGGAGGTATCTCTCACGACAGTATCTTCCCTAACATCTGCTTTCCCTTAAGCTAATTTATATAATTTTCTATCTTTTAGGTGAAGCTTGAGTGACTCTAGTCATACATACCTTTGTTATGATTGGTGTAAAATATTCTCACTTTGCTTTTAAAGGTATAGACTAGAAAAATTTAATGTGCATGCTCAGTGAGGCATGGTTACACCTTGGAATCAGGTAGCCTTTGGTAGGGAGGTGTGTTTTGGTATTATAATGCTATTATAATGGGAAAAGTTCACTAAAAGGACAGCATTTTGACAACAACATGGCAGGCTGTTGGCCCAGGATAGAAAATGTGCAGCTTATCATCTCCAGTGTGCACAAGAACAATCAAGTTACCATCTTACCACAGAGCCTGGCTGCGGTGTCTCCACTCCGCTCCATGCTCTGTACTATTCCTCTTAGAGTCAGCACACCAAGTTCCCCCTGTGTGGTCAACATCTAAGGTTGGAGGCCTCGGAAACTTCTGTGTAGTGCAGCTACACTCCACCTTGGAAGCTTCTCCAGTGCTGTACCTTTTCTTTGAAATGTGAACATAAGTTTAATTTCTGTCACCTCAGGCAATTATTCCACACTATGACACTAGATTAATTATCCCCCTCCCAAGCTAAAACATAAAAAATGTGATATATATAGACATATATATCATAGATGAGTGGATGGTGAGGTGGATTGGCAAGTGGCTGGATGGCAGAGCTCACATGGTTGTGCTTAGTGGTACAGAATATAGTTGGAGACCTGTAGCTAGCCCAGGGGTCAGTACTGGGTCCAGTGTTAATCACAGAATCACAGAACTGTAGGGGTTGGAAGGGACCTCAAGAGATCATTGGGTCCACCCCACTGCCAAAGCAGGTTCCCTAGACCAGGTTGCCCAAGTAGGCGTCCAGATGGGCCTTGAATATCTCCAGAGAAGGAGACGCCATAACCTCCCTGGGCAGCCTGTTCCAGTGCTCTGTCGGCCTCACCATGAAGTTCTTTTGCATGTTGGTGGGGAACTTCCTGTGATCCATTTTTTGGCCATTGCCCCATGTCCTGTCCCCACAAACCACTGAAAAGAGGTTGGCCAAATCCCTCTGTCTCCCACACTCAAGATATTTGTAAACATTAAAAAGATCCCCTCTCAGTCTTCTTTTCTCAAGGCTGAACAGACCCAGGTCTCTCAGCCTTTCCTCATAGGGGAGATGCTCCAGGCCCCGTATCATCTTTGCGGCCCTCCGCTGGACTCTTTCCAGGAGATCCCTGTCTTTTTTGTACTGAGGAGCCCAGAACTGGACACAGTACTCCAGGTGAGGCCTGACCAGGGAAGAGTAGAGGGGGAGGATCACCTCCCTTGACCTGCTGGCCATGCTCCTTTCAATGCACGCCAGGATCCCATCGGCCTTCTTGGCCACCAGGGCACACTGCTGGCTCATGGTCAACCTGTTGTCCACCAGGACCCCCAGGTCCTTCTCCGCAGAGCTCCTCTCCAGAAGGTCATCCCCCAGCCTGTACTGATACATGCGGTTGTTCCTTCCTAGTTGCAGGACTCTACACTTGCTCTTGTTAAACCTCATTTGGTTTCTTCCTGCTCAGCTCTCATAAAAAACTTTATGTAAATAAGATGGTTTTAGATCATGAAGTATCGAACTGAAAATAGCAAGGCTAGAGTTAGTCTAGATGTAACAGAATGGAATTTCTTCCTTTGTTTACCACAAATAATCTGTTTCTGAGAAAACACACTGTAAAGTAGCTCATAGTGGAAGAGAGATCAAACACAGCACAACATATTAAAGTTATCTTCCTCCTGATTAGCTTTTGGTTTAATTTGTCTTAGAGGAAATTGTGGGAATAAATACTCCTAGTGAAACTAATATTCAGAAACAGCCTCATGGAAACAGCAGACTAATTTCTTGTTCCAATGATGTTTATAGATTTTTTTTCTTGTGGTCTACAGTTTGGCACTTTTTTAGAAATTAGTAACTACAATTATCAGGACCTCTCTTAAATATTCTAACTCTTCATAATATCATTTATAGTTTATGAGTGAATACACTTACTATATCATCGTAGCAAAATTTATAGGAAGAAAAAGCTACCTGCATAAGCTTCTTTTTTCTTCCTTTTCATTTAAAGCTACTATTAACAAACCATCCGATATTGAAGCAGATTCACCAAAAATGTCTTTATTCTCTGTCTTCTAGAACCTGGGTCCTTATTATTATTATTATTATTATTATTATTATTATTATTTATCATTGCAACTTCTAAAGCATAGCCTATTATTATACAGTAGCATAATAATGTAATTTTATCAGAAAGGAGGAACTTTTTGTTTCTTTTTCTTTTGGAAGACTTCTGGAAGTGACTGTCTTGTTTTGCTGTAGCATTTGGAACACAAAACTGAATAAATGTGAAGTACACTGGAGGAAATTATCTGTTGATATAACTCTACTGTTATCAGTCCCACTCATACCTCTTTGAATTGAATACTCTGGAAGTGTGACAGCCATGCTAGCACTTTAAGAACACATCACTGTTGGTTAATGAAATCTGTTTTGCTTCCATCTCACTGCCATGTAACCAGCTAATGTAGTCCGTTTGAATTGTCCTCTGCAGGAGTATCTCTGCTCACAATATCAGAGATTAGGATGAGTAATTCAGACTAAAATGTTTCACTTTAGGCCATCCAAAGTGAAGTGAATCTACTGCTCAGACAGTTTGTTCTCAGTGGGTTGACAAGCTTTTGGAAAATGACTGCAGACCTTGTTAGTCACTAACAGATAAGTGCTGAATTACATTTATTTCTACAAAAGACCTGTCTTTGTCCAGTTCATGTTTTTTTCTGTTCTTCAGTAAAGTAATGCAAACAGAATTCAAACAGCAGCAACCCTGCAATTTATAGTGGGTTAGAAAATATATGACAGAAAGTCGATCAGCAAATTATTTTTTTTTTGGTCTGGTCTTTCTTTGCAATGAAAACAAAGTGATCACTCTCATCGTCTAGTGCATATCCATGTTTTGACTAGGTATATTACTTCCAATTTTCAGATATTCACTAATGAAAACTAAAGATACTGATATTTTTTCAGTGCTTGAGGAGTCGCTTGTTAACTGTGAAGCGTCAAATAAATGCCAGTGAGGCTGAATAAAAGTCTTGTTGCAGGGTAAATGTGTTGTCAGGAAAGTTTGCAGTGAAAATAAGTTGTAATAATCAAAAACAAATGTGCCTAACATAGATCAGCCTTGCCCAACATAACAGAACTTTGACAATGTGAATGCTAATCAGTTTAAATCTGATTATCTACAAGATGACGTGAGAATGGCATTTTACAAATGTTGTTCAAAACACATTCCTGACATATAGTGGATCATGGGAGGAAATTATGTAAAGAGTCTAAGGAATTCACTTCACTGGAGATTTAAAAAAAAGAAAAAAAAAAGAAAAAAACAACATTGGAGATCAGGTCAGGCAAACATAGGAATAATTTCAGCATAGAGTACTTCCCCACAGGGCATCAATGCTTTAATGACCTTCACCTCAAGTCTTATTTTATTTGGTTTTATGATTCTATGGCAGGTAAGACTCCATATTAAATGATCATTTAAGCAAACAAACAAACAACAACAGCAACAACAACAAAATGATTTTTTGTCTTAATTCAGGAAGAAAATATTTGAAAAGTCAGAATTCATAATAAAGTATTAAGAAGAGATCAAATTATAGTTTAGCTTCAATAAAGGTCTTTCACACAAAAGATTGTTATCAGTACACTATAACAATCACAGTGATGTAAACATAACTAAATGTTTCAACCTCAGAAAAGTTAGGTATAAAAATGAAAATGTCAATTGACATGACTTTATTCTTATGAAGAATTTTGTTTAATCAGATTAAAAATATAAATATTGAAATTTATTTTGCCAAAATGTTGTAAACCAGTCTTTATAACTATCATGGACAAGACCATTAAGATCTTCAAGACATCAGAGAAGATCATGAACCTAGAAAAGAATGACTAATGGATAATGCTTGGAAGATCAAATAATTTCTTGCAGTAAACTAATTGTTTTTTATTTGTTTTGATGATTTTTTTCAATCAAGGATTTAGAGTCAAAAAAACAAACAAACAAAAAACAAAAAACCACACATACACACACACAAAAAAAACACCATACAAAGAATAGTGCTCTTATCCAACTTTTCATGGGAGCTACAAGTGAATGTGTGAAACCTTGCAGTCAGTAGCTAACTGCATAATAGCTCAACAATCTATTTCTTCTTGTTGACTCTGATAACAGCATTTCAAGAACATCACAGTTTCCAGTAGATTAAATTTCTGCATCTGCATGATAGTAATACAGAAGACAATAAGACTGAAGGCAGAAAGCATCCAAAACTTTGCATCTTTAAAATAAAATAAAATAAAATAAAATAAAATAAATAAAATAAAATAAAATAAAATAAAATAAAATAAAATAAAATAAAATAAAATAATAAAAGTTTCTATTATAATAGAAACTATCTGTTTTTACTGATTGAAATACAAATTTTATTTAAATTTAACTTTTCAAGTGTAATATATAGACACCAATCAAAGAAGCAAGACACAGAATCACAGAATCGTCTGGGCTGGAAGAGACCTCCAAGATCACCCAGTCCAACCTCTGACCTAACACTAACAAGTCTTCCACTAAACCATATCACTAAGCTCAACATCTAAACGTCTCTTAAAGACCTCCAGGGATGGTGACTCAACCACTTTCCTGGGCAGCCTATTCCAATGCCTAACAACCCTTTCAGTAAAGAAGTTCTTCCTAATAGCCAACCTAAACCTCCCTTGGCACAACTTGAGCCCATTCCCCCTCGTCCTGTCACCAGGCACGTGGGAGAATAGACCAATCCCCACCTCGCTACAGCCTCCTTTAAGGTACCTGTAGAGAATGATAAGGTCGCCCCTGAGCCTCTTCTTCTCCAGGCTGAACAATCCCAGCTCCCTCAGCTGCTTCTCCTAAGACTTGTTCTCCAGACCCCTCACCAACCTCGTCGCCCTTCTCTGGACTCGCTCGAGCACCTCGATGTCCTTCTTGTAGCAAGGGGCCCAAAACTGAACACAGTACTCGAGGTGTGGCCTCACCAGAGCCAAGTACAGGGGGACAATCACCTCCCTAGACCTGCTGGCCACGCTGCTTCTTATGCAAGACAGGATGCTGTTGGACTTCTTGGCCTCCTGAGCACACTGCTGGCTCATATTCAGCCGACTATCAACCAGTACTCCCAGGTCCTTCTCTGCCAGGCAGCTTTCCAACCACTCATCTCTCAGCCTGCAGCGCTGCTTGGGGTTGTTGTGCCCCAGGTGCAGGACCCGGCACTTGGCCTTGTTGAACTTCATACACTTGGCCTCAGCCCATCGCTCCAGCCTATCCAGATCCTCCTGCAGAGCCTTCCTACCCTCGAGGAGATCAACACATGCACCTAACTTGGTGTCATCTGCAAACTTACTGAGGGTGCACTCGATCCCCTCATCCAGATCATCGATAAAGATATTGAAGAGGACTGGCCCCAGTACTGAGCCCTGGGGGACTCCACTAGTGACCGGCCTCCAACTGGGTTTGACTCCATTCACACAACTCTTTGGGCCCGGCTATCCAGCCAGTTTTTAACCCAATGAAGCGTACGCCAGTCCAAGCCCCGCGCAGCCAGTTTCTTGAGGAGAATGTTGTGGGAAACGGTGTCAAAAGCCTTACTGAAGTCAAGGTAGACCACATCCACATCCTTCCCCTCATCCACTAAGCGTGTCACTTTGTCATAGAAGGAGATCAGGTTCGTCAAGCAGGACCTGCCCTTCATAAACCCATGCTGACTGGGCCTGATCGCCTGGTTGCCCTGCAAGTGCTGCGTGGTGACACTCAAGATAATCTGCTACATGAGCTTCCCTGGCACTGACGTCAAACTAACAGGCCTATAGTTCCCCGGGTCTACCCTCCGACCCTTCTTGTAGATGGGCGTCACATTTGCTAGCCGCCAGTCGACTGGGACCTCCCCTGATAGCCAGGACTGCCGATAAATGATGGAAAGCGGCTTGGCCAGCTCCTCTGCCAGTTCTCTCAGTACCCTCGGGTGGATCCCATCCGGCCCCATCGATTTGCGTACATCCAAGTGCTGTAGCAGGTCGCCAACCATTTCCTCGTGGATAGCGAGGGCCACATCCTGCTCCCCATCCCCTTCCACCAGCTCAGGGTACTGGGTCTCCAGAGAGCAACTGGTTTTGCCGCTAAAGACTGAGGCAAAGAAGGCATTAAGCACCTCAGCTTTTTCCTCATCCCTTGTAACTAAGTTTCCCCCCGCATCCAGTAACGGATGGAGATTCTCCTTAGTCCTCCTTTTGGTGATGATGTATTTGTAAAAACATTTTTTGTTATCTTTAACCACGGTAGCCAGATTGAGCTCCAGATGAGCTTTGGCCCTTCTAATTTTGTCCTTGCACAGCCTTGCAACAGCCTTATGAGTGGCCTGCCCTCTTTTCCAAAGATTATAAACCCTTCCTGGCTTAGCCAAGAATAGAGAATTCTGCAATTTCGTGGTCACTCTGCCCAAGACAACTCCTGACCACCACACCTCCCACCAGTCCGTCACTGTTTGTGAACAGAAGGTCTAGCGGGGCACCTCCCCTGGTAGGCTCTCTAACCAGCTGCGTCAGGAAACTATCTTCCACGCTCTCCAGAAACCTCCTAGACTGCTTTCTCTGGGCTGTGTTGTGCTTCCAGGATATGTCTGGGAAGTTGAAGTCCCCCACGAGAATGAGTGCTGATGATTTCGCGGCTTCTGCCAGCTGCCTGTAGAACTCCTCATCCGTCTCCTCATCCTGGTTCGGCAGTCTATAACAGACCCCCACCAGGATGCTTGCCTTGTTGGCCTTCCCACTGATCCTAACCCAAGGAGACTCAACCTGATCATTCCCAGCCTCAAGTTCCACAACATCAAAACACTCTCTAATATAGAGAGCCACACCACCACCCCTTCTGTGCTGCCTGTCCCTTCTGAAGAGCCTATAGCCAGACATTGCAGCACTCCAGTCATGAGAGTGGTCCCACCACATTTCCGTGATGGCAACCAAGTCATAGCCTGCCTGCTGCACGATGGCTTCCAGTTCCTCTTGTTTGTTACCCATGCTGCGTGCATTAGTGTAGATGCGCTTCAGTTGGGCCATTGCCTTCTCCCCCGGCCTTGACATTGTTCCCCCTGGCACAACTCCAACAATCTTTATTTCAGCCCCGTCCCCCTTCTTACCTAGTTTACAGCCCTCTCAATGAGCCCTGCCAGCTCCGGGGCTAGGATCCGTTTTCCCCTTACAGAGATAGGGACCCGTCTGCGGCCCTCAGACACACAATGCTACTCAGTAGCTATGCCAGAGAGGGAAAGATGTTACTGAGACTGTTTAGATGTTTACCAAGAAATTGTAGATAAAATTACATTATTTATCATTTCAAAAAAAGTCATTAATGTTTCAAAGGTTCAGATGAGAACAGTAGTTCTTTATATCCCTATACAATACATGACACTGTTATTTATTATTATATCATACTATTTTTGTATTGATTATTTCTGTAAAATACACACTACAGAAAGATAGAGCGAATGAAATAATAGAATCATACAATCATTAAGGTTGGAAAAGACCTCCAAGATCATCTGGTCCAACCATCCCCCTACCACCACTATCTCCCACTAAACCGTTTCCCTGAGTACCATGTCAAACCTTTCCTTAAACACCCCCAGTGACTCCACCACCTCCCAGGGCAACCCTTTGGTTGAAACCCCAATTCCAATGCCTGACTATTCTTTCTGAGAAGAAATTTCTCTTAATTTCCAACGTGAACTGAAATTTATGAATTTCCAAATTCTGAAATGGAGAAGAAAACACTAGTTTCAGTTTTATTTTAAGCACACAAGTTGAACAAAGAATGAGAAAGAACTGATTAACATAGATCAATTTAATTTCAGTGTGATATTAACATATTTTTGCTACCATTGTGTGACAACGTTTTCCAAAGAAAATTTCAAAACAAAACAAGGGAAAAAGGTTAAAACAGATGTCTTGTTTTCACCTGGGGCTTCAAAGTGAAGAATACTTTCTTCACTTTTTCCTTTCAAACAATAGATCTATTAATATTAATTCTTACATTTAATTAAGCCCTCTCCCTTTTACTAGCTTTCATATCTTTCAGTTTGGTCAAGAACTAAAGTGAGGCCTTTTTGGTCAATGGACAATTAACTTGCTTTGTTTTTAATCGCTCTGGTTATGTATATATTCAGTAGGGTATTTTGTATGCTAAACTTTCAGAAACAAATTCTATGCCCAATTATAAGAAACAGAACAGGAAAATGCTTGTAAGACTGATCTGGAAGAGGCTAATACTCTATTAAAAAATAGCCCAATCATGTTTGTTGCAAGGAATAAGTTATATATATAACATATATATGTTCATTTGTGCATATATATGCATATAAACAGAATGTTATACTCATTGATGACACCTACATGAGCTTTGCATGGGTATCTAAAAGTCTGTAGCCACATACATGTCTAAGAATATCCATCAACAAGAATGAGTATCAAGTTGAAGCAAATTAATAATTCTAATACTAATATGAAAATATGAGCTAACTTTCAGATGCTTGCACAGCTAAAAATATGCTGTAAAAGCAGTATATTTATTTGAAATTAAGATATTTTTATCCAATGAATAAATAAAAGCCAATAAATTGAAAATTGACTGGAAAAAATACAGAAGTATAAAGCAGGAAGAAAAATCACACATATGTTCCACCATTTAAATAAGTATAACCAGGAGATGATTTTGACAATTACATAAAACACATTTCTTCAGAGAGACAGCAGAAATAATGAAGTTATTTCATTACATTGAACATCATTTTTATTTTAAGTGATGAAACTAGGAAGTTACTTATCATGAGGCTCCTCAGGCATACTACAGTCTCTTCTACTGTGACACCTACCAGAATCACCTCATAGTTTCAAAAGCTTAAAGGTCAGAATATCCAAAGTGAACAAAGAAAGGCAAGTGACATAATTTTACATAGCTGTCTCCTGTCAGAGGATCATAAGAACATTGATCAAACCGTTATTTTTTCAGCATTAGGTGAAAATTCAGCTAATTTTGATAAACCATGGAGGCTAAACTTGAAGCACAACATTCCTTCTGAATGGGAAGGAATGGCAGAATACTAGAATGTAAGCACAGAAGAATGGAAGAGCATACTTATGTGTTTATCTCGTGTGCCAAACACAGATTATAAATTGTGTCAGGGCCGGATGAATTGAATCTGGAAGGTATAATTTTGCTCATAAATTCAAATATGCTTTATATCACTATTGTAAATTAAATTTACAACAAATATACTTTAACATATGAAACAGATACACATTTTGGACTTTTATAATATTGTTTATTATCAGTGATATAACATCTCAGTTTGATTTTTTCTTCCTATTAATAACAGCAACAACAAAAAAGACAAAATAAGCAAAAAATTATGAATTGCCGTTCCAAAAATGATTTTATTATTTTATTTTATTTTGTTTTATTTTATTTTATTTTATTTTATTTTATTTTATTTTATTTTATTTTATTTTAAATTACTGGGATGGAAGAAGAGGGAAGTAAAGTTTTCACTAGTGAGAAATCAATTTAAAACATGTTAAGTTTGTAGTTCTGAGATCTGAAGCTATTTCCTCATTTGATACAGGAATTTGGAGTCCTAAGGGAAAAAAAAAAAAAAAAAAAAAGTTACAGAGCTTTCACATATATCTGTTAAGATATAGAATTGTTATTCTATTCCCTAAGTTAGAGTACAGATATTTTGTCTAGTTTGTGGGGTGAAAGAAGGAGAAATGCATATTAATTCTCAAGAAAATTATGATTATACTATTATACTATATTGTTATTATTATTATTATACTATGAATAAACTGGATTCCCAGGCAAGATAATTTGTATCTTGTAAGATGAAGCTATGCATACAGATACTATCAAATGCTACACCTGTCAAAGGATATTACCTGCCTCCAAGTGTTTGTTACCTCTCATCTTTAAGAGAATTACTCTTACTCTTCAATTGTTATTTACAAGATTATAGAAACTGCTGAAGTAAAAGAGAAGTTATCTTAAAAAAGATAAAAGTAGGCATAGACATACGATATATGTTACTTAGATAATCCAAATGTAATATTAATTTCATGTGTGCAAAGTTTTTATTTTTTTATCAGTTCAGTCATTGTTCTGTCATCACTAAAATGCACTTCAACTAGAAGCAAAATGTCAGCACTAGCTTAAATTTAAGTGTAAACATTTTAATTGCCTTTCTCTTTTGCAAACAGGTAGCAAATTGTCTTCCAGAATTCCATTTTGTCTCAGATTTTTGTGCACTGGTATGTCAAGTACAAATCCACTTGAATTGTATTCTTGGAGCCATGTTGGTGAGATAAGATTTTTAATCTGACCTTTTCTGTTGAAATGTCAATTTACCTCTATGGAGCTTGCAAAATACAAGATCTTATTATCTTAATTATCTAATTATCTTATCTAATTATCTAATTATCTAATTATCTTAACCAAAGTCAGATGTGCCAATTTATGTGACATACGCAGCATTACATGAGATTTTAATTTTGTTTTGTTTTGTTTTCAAACATTTTATATGGTTGACATAACTTCATTTGATTCCCTTCCCCCGAAAGTATTACACATTTTATCTACAAACTTCTTCATCTAAACTATGTCCTATTGCACCTTGTTCTCTTAGAGCATATGAAGATAATTTACCAACTGGTATACTTGCTTTCTAAATATATGTTTCAAACTGCACAGGAGTTTTTTGTTTGTTTGTTAATTTACTATTCCCAAGACAAAGGTTTCCCAGCCACATTCTTTGCTTTAATTTGACATTCAGATTCCCTGGAGGAATCCCATATCAAGTACCAGAAAGCTTGACATTGAACATAGCTAATATGTACACATAACATAACTCATGTGTAGATGCAGTAACAGCAATAGCAAGGATTGCTGAAGGAAGTCTATGAGACTCAAAGATCTCAACTGTTGAAGACTGATCCAAGAGCCACTGAAAGTCAGTAAATGTTCTTTTGAGTTGACTAAAATAGATTTTGAAATGTACCTTCCAAAACCTACTGGAGATATTGGTGTTATAGCACCACTGTTATTTTTCTCTGAACTAATGATTTTTTGCAATATACTGCATGCATTATATTAATCATAAGTTTTATTAATGACTGAGGTCATAAGGAATCACACCTAATGGCTCAGTCACTGTTAGTGTGTTTTGCAGAAACAGTTTTTAATTCAAAGGTAATTAGATTGGAAAGGACCTTTAAGGATCATCTAATTCCAACCCACCAACCATGAACAGGGACACATTCCACTAGAACAGTTTGTTCAAAGCCCCATCCAAACTGGCCTTGCACACTACCAAGGATGGGGCATCCACAGCTTCTCTGGGAAAACTGTTCAAGTGACTCATCACCTTCATAGTAAAGAATTTCTTCTGAATATGTAATTTAAAAAGATATTTCCCCTTGTCCTGTCACTACAATCCCTGACAAAGTGTCTCTCCCCAGCTTTTCTGTAGGCTGCCTTTAGGTACCGGAAGACTGCTATAAGGTCTCTCCAGAGCTTTCTCTTCTCCAGGCTGAACAACCCCAACTCTTTCAGCTCGTCTTCATAGGAGAGGTGCTTCAACCCTCTGATCATCTTTGTAGTCCTCCTCTGAACTTGCTCCAACAGGTCCATGTCCTTCTTATATTGGAGGCCCCAGAACTGAATGCACCAAGTGGAGTCTGATGAGAGTGGAGTTGAGGGGGAGAATCACCTCCCTTGACCTGCTGGTCACATTGCTTTTGATGTAACCCAGGATATGGTTGGTGTTATGGACTGCAAGCTCATATTGCCAGCTCATGTTGAGCTTCCCAAAAACCAACACCCCCAAGTCCTTCAGGGATGCTCTCAGTCCATTCTCTGCCCAGCTTGTATTTGTGCTTGAGATTTCCCTGGCCCAGGTATACAGCTTTGCACTTGGCCTTGTTGAACTTCATGAGGTTCACACAATAGCCTGTCCAGGCTCAATAGCCTGTCCAGGTCCCTCTGGATGTCATCCCTTCCCCCCAGCATGTCTATTGCAGCTCACAGTCTGGTGTCATCGGTAAATTTGCCTATGGTGCACTCGATCCCACTGTCCATGTCAATGACAAAGATGTCAAACAGTGCCGGTCCCAATACTGACCCCTAAGGAATGTCACTCATTACTGGTCTCTGCTTGGACATCAAACTGTTGACCACGACTCTTTGAGTGCCAAGTCCTTACCCACCAAGTGGTCCATCCATCAAGTCCATCTCTTTCTAATTTAGAGACAAGGATATCATGGGGAACAGTGTCAAATACTTTCCACAAATCCAGGTAGGTGATGTTAGTTGCTCTTCTCCTCTCCAGCAGTGCTGTAACCCCATCATAGAAGGCCACCAGATTTGTCAGGCATGATCTGCTCTTAATGAAGCCGTGTTGGTTGCCACCAATAACCTCCTTATTTTCAGTGTACCTTGACATAGTCGGGACACTCCGTGATCTTGCCAGGAACTCAGGTAAGACCGACTGGCCTGTAGTACCCCAGGTCTTCCTTTTTCCCTTTTTCATAGAATCATTAAGGTTGGAAAAGACCCCCAAGATCATCTGGTCCAACCATCCCCCTACCACCACTATCACCCGCTAAACCGTGTCCCTGAGCGCCACATCCAACCTTTCCTTAAACACCCCCAGGGATAGTGACTCCATCACCTCCCTGGGCAATCCATTCCAACATCTAACTAAGCATTTTAAAAATGGGTGTTATGTTTCCCCTCTTCCAGTCAGTGGGAACTTCACCAGACTACCACAGCTTCTTAAGGTTTAGCAAATTCATACATCATTTCCCTCAGGACACTCAGATGCATCTCATCTGGTCCTGTGGACTTTTGCAGCTTCAGGTTCCTTAGATAGTCTTGAGACTAATTTTCTCCTACAGTGGGAGGTTCTTCATTGTCCCAATCCCTGTTTTTGCTTTCTGGGACTGTGGCTATGTGGCTAGAACATTTGCTAGTGAAAACTGAAGAAAGTCAGTGTAACTAGCAGGAATAGTGTAACCAGCAGAACCAGGGCGGTGGTTGTCCCCCTGTACTCTACTCTGGTGAGGCCACACCTCAAGTACTGTGAGGCCACACCTCAAGTACTGTGTTCAGTTTTGGGCCCCTCACTTCAAGAAAGACATCAAGGCCCTGGAAAGTGTCCAGAGAAGGGTTATGAAGCTGGTGAAGGGCCTGGAACATAAGCCCTATGAGGAGCGTCTGAGGGAACTGGGGTTGTTTAGCATGGAGAAGAGGAGGCTCAGGGGAGACCTTAGTGCTCTCTACAACTACCTGAAAGAAAATTGTGGGGAGCTAGGAGTCAGCCTCTTCTCGCAGACAACTAGCAATAGGACTAGAGGGAATGGCCTCAAGTTGCACCAGGGGAGGTTTAGGTTGGAAATTAGGAGACATTTCTTCTCAGAAAGAGTACTCAGGCATTGGAATGGGTTGCCCAGGGAAGTGGTGGAGTCACCATCCCTGGGGGTGTTCAAGGAAAGCTTTTACATGGTGCTTAGGAGCATGGTTTAGTCGGTGATATTGGTGGTAGGGATATGGTTAGACTGGAGGTTGCTCAGAGGGATTTCTATATTTCTCTCAATTCCACTCAAACCACCTGTCCTTTATTTCTACCCTTCTCTAGGCCTGCTTTTTCTGCTTGAGTTTGGAGCAACTTGCTCATCTATGCAGGCCTCCTGATGTTTTGCCTAACTTCTTCTTAGTTGGGATGCATCACTCCTGAGCTTGGAGTTAGTGATCCTTTAATATTAACAATCTTTCTTGGGTCCCTCTTTCCTCCAGGGCTTTGTCCCATTGTATTCTATCAAGCAGATCCCTGAAGAGGCCAAAGCCTGCTCTCACAAAGACCAGGGTAGTGAGTTTGTTGTTGTCCCTCCTTGCTGCCCTCAGGATCCCAAACTGCACCATTTCATTGTCACTGCAGCAAGACTACCCTTGAGCTTCATTTTACCCACCAGCCCCTTCTTGTTGGTGAGAATGAGGTCCAGCACAGCACTTCTCTTCATTGGTTCCTCTATCACTCTGAGAAGGAATTTATCGTAAGTGCATTCCAGGATACTCCTGGACTGTTTATGCCCTACTGTGCTGTCCCTCTAACATATACCAGTGTTAAAGTCTCTCATAATGACCAGCCTTGTGAATGTGAGGCTGCTCCTATAGAAGGCCTCAAGTACTCAGTCTTCCTAGTCAGGTGGCCTGTAGCAGACCCCACTGTAACGTCACCTGTCCCTGCCCTCCCTTTAATTCTTACCCACAAACTCTCAGTGAGCTCCTCATCCATCCCCAGGCAGAGCTCCATGCACTTCAGCTGCTCATTGAAATAGAGGGTGACATTCCCTCCTATTCCAACACTCCAGTCATAGGAGCCATTCCACCACATCTCTGTAAAGCCAATGAGGTCATAGCCCCGCAGGCGAGCGTACATCTCTAACTCCTTTTGTTTGTTCCTCATGCTACATCCATTAGCACAGAGACATTTAACTTGGGCTCCTAAAGAAGCTGAGAAACTCTAATCCTCTTCAAACTCAAATGACAAGTATTTGGTGGATCATAATTTTATGGATTGGATAAATTCAGCCTAGGACAATAAAATCCCATCTTTATTTATGGGACTTCACATGTTTTAATGTGAAATTTGCACACTGAAATTGATGACCTTGGTCATTTTGATCAATTAGCTAAATATCTACATAGAAACGTTAAGAAAACAAACAAACAAACAAATCAAAAACAACAACAAACAAAAACAAAACAAAACAAGTAAACACACCACACACAGAAATTTGTACAGTTTACTGTCTGCATACACAGGAAAAAATAATTGAATGTGAATTATTTTTGAGATAATACTAGTTTCCCACTAGTATTTATAGACAAAGGAGATTTTCATTTGGCATCCAGATGCTAGGGGTGTCAAATCTGACCAACTGTACTTATTTGTAACAGTTTCAGGGAAACAATCTGTTCAGATTAAATTTTCCATTCACTGAATTCTGTCTCAATTTAATTGTCTACTTAGCCCATGCACACCTTATGCCAGTACTTCAGTACTATAGCAGGTATAGTTAATCAAAGGAGTGAATCTTTTCAATTCTTCAGTTTCAGCACTGAGCTGAGCAGCCCCCTTAATGCAAGATATTTTCCCCCCTTAATGAAAGATATTTTCAAGATGCAGTAACAAGGTATTTGGGTCCTACTATCATCTTCATATCTTTCACAACATTCACAGAAATATCTAAAGCTAGTTATTTATCTAAGATATATTTTAAAAGAGCATCTTCTCCCCATCATTATTTACTCCTTTTCTTTTCTCTATATTCTCAATCTCTTTTTTAGGATTAATTCCATACTCTAACATATATATATATATGAAGTATGCAAATGCTATACATTACTATTTTTATCTTTTTCCTCTAAAGGTTATTCATAAGTAATTATCAATCCTTCTTCACATTTCATCTTCTCCATAGCTTTTTTCTGTTTGCAGCTTGGAATGGTTTACAATTAACACATATCCCTAACACTTGGGAATCCTATAATACTGCAAAATATCATTATAAATGCTGTGAAGCATTTAGCAGTAATTCTAAACATGTTCTTTTATCTTTTGTGAGTTATATCTCTTCCCGTACCCTCAATCTAGGCCATGGCTCTTTTAGACTCCCAAAACTTCAAGGAAAAATTGTTCTTTTCACTTTTCCCATAGTATCAGTATATGCACTTAACTTACAGATGTTTTATGATTTTACATGATGTGTTCTTTCCTTTTACTACATAAAAGTTTGAGTGTGCCCTTTATTGAACCATGAAGACAAAAAAAAAAAAAAAAAAAAAAAAAAGACTTTTGATATTTGGTCATATATCTGGAATCATATTCAGTAGTTATAGGTATTGTCTTTGAATGTGAAGATTAAGATCCAGGTGATCAATTATTAAAGAGAAAAACTTTAGAAACAGAGTTCATTATGTTCTTGGGATGAAAATTTGGGACTAGTATTACAACACCTAAACTTTCATTAATAACAAAAAAGTTGCATTTTATATAAAAACAATCCATGTAGGGGTTCAATATTGCACAAATAAATGTTTGCTTGTTAAATTCTGGAATGCAGTTAACAGGAAAAGGCTAACCAGACCTGAGGAAAAATTGTTATGATAATCTGTAATGGACTATGCAGAGCTGCATTGAAAAAAAAAAAAAAAAAAAACAACAAAAAAGAAAAAAAAAAAAAAAAAGCAATGTAAGTACTAAATTTGCTGGATACTTAAAGGTTTTCTGACCTCAGGCTGAACATCATGAGCTATGAACTAGTTCATTTAAAGTAAGTGTCAGCTAAAATACCAACTAAGATATTTAAGAAATCAAGATGGACTCAGCAAACCACAAAGCACTGAAGAATATAAAAATGATATGAGTAAACATACACTGGAAAATACTGTTGTCTTTACTGTTAATTAGAATGTGGAAGAAAAAAAAAAATCTTAGACCTCTTGACTCCACATGCAATGATTCACAAGGGAGTTGCATTCCATTTTTCCATGGGCTCACTTTCTACAATTATGGGAAATAATAAGGTAAGTTTTTCAGGTACAATTCAAAAAGAAGAAATGCTAATCACACATGCTTGCTATGTTATTTTCAATATTCCTTTTAGTGTTCAATGTAAAGCAAACAATTCATCCTAACCTGTAACCATCATATGATGGTTAGGATAATTTCAACCGTGGTAACAGCTGCAGCCGTTAAAGGATGTGAGAGTCCTTCATGTGAAATCCAGACAAGATTTTTATTATATTGATCCATTTCAAAAAACACCTTTCTCTAGGTGATACCTGATGACAAGCTGAAACTTCTGAAGACATTTTTAATTTAGAGCTTCCCTTGATTCTTTTTCTAACATTTGTTTAATTTCCCAACTAAATATCTTCATCTTATCTCTAGTTTGAATATCTTTAAATGGCAGCCACAGAATCTTGCTATTCCTTAAAAGGCTAGGATTTACCTTGTATTGTGATATGAATTATCATTAAATTTCCTCTGTTTTCTTCAACAAATTAGATTAAGTTCATTCTGGAGCATTTTACAAAATTATTATTATTAATAATAATAATAATGATAATAATCCATTATCCTGTAGTTCCTTCTTAAAAACTATAGACATACATACTTCAAAATAATATTTCATAATACACTGTACCATCAATACATAATTTCAACTGCATTCAAACTGAGAAGCAGCCCTCCTCCATTTGAATTTAATGCATTTAAGCATTTTGATTCAAAACTACAAAAAAAATCAATGTTTCTCTCTTCAGTTACACAGCTAACTATGGTGGTATGCAATCACCGTCTATTTAATAAAGTCAACAGTTGCTCATTGAGACAATATAGAAGAGTTTTAATAACATTTGACTTCCTCACTGAAGAACTACATGTTATTCAGAAAGCACAAAGAGAAACCTATTAGCTGACCATTACTTTGAAAGACAGCCTGCTACATTACCTGCTACATTTAACCACACAATAAAAGAAATATAAATATATACTCATTAAAATAAAAAATAAAAATAAATAATAATAAAAATAAAAATAAAAAAATAAAAATAAAAATGTGTATTAGGTAGATACATTAATTTACTATAGAATTAAAACAAAATATTTAAAGAATACAACAGAGAAATGAAGTCCAGCATACCTAGCAATTACTTACCAGAATAATTTAAAAATTCCTAAAACCTGAATCTTTCAGACTCATATTTTTGCTATAATTCAAGCATCCAGAGTTCTTCTTAAGTTCATCTTGACTTGAAGGTCACACCCAAAGTGTAGTGGTCAATGGCTCCATGTCCAAGTGGAGGCCAGTGATGAGCAGTTTAACTCAGGGGTCTGTCCTGGGACTGGTACTGTTTAATATCTTTATCAATCAAAAGATTTCAGAATTATGTTTCTTATAAGACACTTACAAACCACCATAAAATTCAGTATGCATTTTTCAGCAGACATTTAACGAGAGACATTCCATTCTGTCCATATGAGAATTGGGCTTCTGAAGCATGAACTAAGAATGATCTTAATGTTCCACATGTAATTCAGCAAGCTGCTGTAGGAAAGTTTCACATGATTTTGGCATAAATGGATCTTTTGCTAACAATGACTGTACAACTTGCTGCAGCAACATGTTTTAAAATATGACTAGCTTATTCCAGTAATTCTCTAAAGCACTATTTCTTGCAACAAAACAGGTACTTAATTTAAAGTGGACATTCTTGGGAATCAATAATGCCATTTTCTAAAAGTTGTAACTAAAAGGAATATCAAGAAGTGTGGAAACATCATGGAAATTCAGGCTATTTCACTTTTAAGGAAATGCTAATTGACCGAATAACTTTTTTCTTGATTTCTTCAACATACAGTCTCAAAGGACAATCATTTCGTATTTATAAGAAAGCTTTTTCACTAATAGCTTGCCTGCTTTCTTTTCACTGCTCAGGACTTCACAATAGAAGAGGAGAAAGAATAAAATGTTTTCTCTTTTACCATCAGTAGTGCACTCAGTCCAGCACTTTGATTTTAAGGTCTGCTAAATATTTTATGCGGACTTATTTAACAGTAATTTCTGAAACTACTGTGTTACATATTTATCCCACAGATATAATCTATCAATAGGGTCTAGGATTAAGGAAAACAGCTAACTTCATTTTAGTATTAATGTTGGTAGAATCCCTACTTGGGGATGTGAACAACATTTTTCAATTAGACTCATTGAAGTAGTCAAGGTCGTCTGCTTCAGAGCTGGTGCAGACGCAGATGCAGAGCCCAACCACGAATTACAGGGGGATCTCAGGCCCTTGCTTCACCAGGGGTGGCCCGGGACAGCAGCGCAACCAGGCTGCACCCACCAGCTCTGGTGAGAGAGGCTGACAGGCAGTGGGCTTTGACAGGGCAATGGTGACTGCGCCCACACCCTCTGCCTAGAAAAAGCCTCCGGGAGGGCAGTGACGCGTTGCTGCCCACTGCGAGCAGGGAGGGGCCAGCAGCACGTGTGCACTGGTGTGCTGCTGGTGTGCCAGGGCCTGAGACGTCCGCACCAGCTATTGGCATTCTGAGAGATCGCACACCTACCACGGTATCCACTCGTCAGAGAGCTCACTCCAAAAAGACTGTGGCAACCCAGATGGAGGGTCTGCACAGAGATGTGGCTGTTCAGGCCTCTGGCTGCAAGGAGTGCCTGAGCCTGCTGCTGTCAGGGGAGGAGGGCAGCAGGGAGACCACCTGTTCTCAGGTGGAAGGTCTGCTCACCATGGTGGCTGAGCTCGAGGAGGAGGTGGAGAGACTAAGGAGGATCAGGGCATATGAGCAGGAGATTGATTGTTGGAGTTACTCCCTGGTGTACAGAGAGAAGGGCGCTGAGGGGATGCCCCCAGAGGGTGGTGGAGCCCTTGCCCTGTTGCTGTCGGGCAGAGGGAGGGGACCAAAAAGATGAGGAGGGTTGGAAGTGATCCCCAGTTTGGTGCCATGGGCAACCCCCCTACCTCACTTCCCCAGGTGCCCCTCCATAATAGGTTTGAGGCCCTGGATCTTGAAGGAGAGGTAGGTGAGGGTGTGTGGTGTGACCTCATAGGTGGGCCTATATGACCTATGAGGTCACATCAGAAAAGGTAGTCGACACCATGCCTCAAGACTGCCTCTGACAAGAAAGAAAGAAAGGCAGTTGTAGTAGGCGATTCCCTTCTGAGAGGAACAAAGGGCCTGATAAGCGGAGTTGACCCTCATCAAAGGAAAGCCTGTAGTCTACCTGGAGCCTAGATCAGGGATATCATCAGGACACCCCCCAACCTGGTGTGCTTGACAGACTGATCAGAGTAGTGATCCCACTGCTGATCTTCCAGATAGCTGGGGAGGAAGCTGTATCCTGTAGTCTGAGGAGAATGAAGAAAGACTTCAAGGCCTTGGGACGGTTGGTGAAAGAGTCTGGGGCACAAGTCATTTTCTCTTCTCTCCTTCCATTCTGGGGTGATGACGTGGGATGGAATAGAAGGATCCAGTCCATAAATGCTTGGCTATGTGACTGGTGCTACAGGCAGGGCTTTGGGTTCTTTGATAATGGCTGGTTTTATAAGACACCAGGCCTGACAGTAATATATGGGAAAGGTTTATCTCACAGGGGCAAAAGTGTTCTGGGACAGGAATTAGTAGGGCTCATTTGGAAAGCTTTAAACTAGATCCAAAGGGAGATGGGGATGTAGCTGGACTGGCACCAGTGAGGCAGCGCTCTAGCAGTGATGAAGACTGGGAGGCCTCCCACCCCCCTAGGGTGAAATCAGCATGCTCAGCTCACTCCATAAAGTGCTTGTACATCCATGCTCATAGCATGGGAAAATGAAAGGAGGAGTTAGAAATCTGTGTTCTGTCAGGAGATTATGATCTAGTGGCAATTACAGAGACATGGTGGGACAGCTCGCATGACTGGAATGTGGTCATGGATGCTTATGTCCTTCTCAGGAAAGACAGGTCAGCAAGGCAACGTGGTGGAGTTGCTCTTTACATGAAAGAGCAACTAAAATGTATTGAGTACTGTCCAGGGGTGGATGAGGAGCAAGTTGAGAGTCTGTGGGTGAGAATTAAGGGACAGACTGGCATGGGGGATACTGTTGTGGGTGTCTATTACAGGCCACCAGATCAGGATGAGGAAGTTGACGAGGCCTTCTCCAGGCAGCTGATAGCAGCCTCGCGATCGCAGGCCCTGGTTATTGTGGGGGATTTCAACTACCCTGACATTTGTTGGAAGGCCAGCTCAGCCAGACATCCGCAGTCCAGGAGGTTCCTTCAGTGCATTGATGATAACTTCCTGATGCAAATGATGGATGTTCCAACTAGGAGAGGAGCGCTGCTGGATCTTGTCCTCACTAACAAGGAAGGACTGTTTGAAGTGGTGAAGGTTGAGGGCAGCCTTGGTTGCAGTGACCATGAGATAGTGGAGTTTAGGATCTCATGTGGCAGTGTCCTGGTTTCAGTTAGGACAGAGTTAATTTTCCTCCTAGTAGCTGGCAGGGTGCTATGTTTTGGATTAGGATGAGAAGAGCGCTGATAACATGCTGATGTTTTAATTGTTGTAGAGCAGTGCTTACACCAAGCCAAGGACTTTTCAGCCTCTCTCTGTCCTGCTAGCGAGCAGGCTAGGGATGCAGCAGAAGCTGGGAGGGGACAGACCCTGGACAGCTGACCCAAACTGGCCAAAGGGGTATTCCATACCATCTGACGTCATGCTGAACAATATATAGGGGTGGCTAGCCGGGGTGGAGGGGTGGCCGGCTGCTCGGGGATAGGCTGGGCATCGGTCAACGGGTGGTGAGCAATTGCATTGTGCATCACTTATTTCGTACACATTATTACTATTAATACTATTATTATTATTATTGTTGTTGTTATTCTTTTCCCTGTCTTAATAAACTGTCTTTGTCTCAACTCACAGGCTTCACTTTCCCGTTTCTCTCCCCCATCCCGGAGAGGGAGGGGGGAGGGTGAGCGAACGGCTGTGTGGTGTTTGACTGCCAGCCGGGCTAAACCACAACAGCCCATTTGGCACCCAACGTGGGGCTCGAAGGGTTGAGATATCGACAGATTTGACCAGAGTGTGTTAAACTAAAATTGGTATAAGTATTCGACCTGCTTAATAGTTGCTAGTCACAATGTTGATTGCCTTAATCTCAAGTCTGCTGTGCCTGTTTCCCAAATTGAGTTTTATAGCAAGTTACTTTCTGTATGTGCTCCCTGTCGTGCTGTTTACCCTTTCCGGGCCCTGGTTTAAGATTGTTATGGTACTGTGTGGTGTAACGATGGCTTATGAAATGATGAAGTATCTGGTCATGACTCTAACCTGGTATTTGTACTCAGCACTGTCGTCGACTCTGTACTTCGGAAACCATATCTCAGAAACTATTAGCAATTACACCTATTGCCTTTTTTCATCAGGGAGTCAGTCTCTGGAGGGGACAGGGGAAGATATTTTTTCCTACCTGTTCACTCTCCCTTCCTCCTTCACCACCCTCTTATCCCCCGAGCTAGTTACGGTAGCTCTCCAAGATGTTGAATATCCTTGGGATACTCAGACCAGCATGTTCTTGTTGTTATGTCTCCTGAATGCGCTTCAGGTTTTGTTTAAGGTTAAACAACTACTTAGGAATCTCATCCGGAGATCTGTCTTGAGGCGGGATATTTGCGAGTGGCAGGGAGTGTGGGAGGATATGGGCAGGTTTCTAGGGCAGTGGGCACCTCCAGTGTTTTGGACATTCACCCCTGAACAACTGCAAAATCCTAAAAAACTGGTAGAATGCTTGAAAAAAAGGTGTCATGACTCTGGCAGTTCCAAAGTGACACAAATCACTGTGGCGTGCTGGGGTCTGGCTTGTGCCTATCAAGCTGCAATTGATGCTACTATCAACCTAGTGACAGACCCTGCGGCTGTTCCAGTCCCGGCTCCTGCAGCCATTCCAGCTCCAGCTCCCGCAGCCGTTCCGGCTCCAGCTCCCGCAGCCGTCCCGGCTCCAGCTCCTGCAGCTGTCCCGGCTCCAGCTCCCGCAGCCATTCCAGCTCCCGCAGCCGTTCCAGCTCCCGCAGCCGTCCCGGCTCCAGCTCCCGCAGCCGTTCCGGCTCCAGCTCCCGCAGCTGTCCCGGCTCCAGCTCCCGCAGCCGTTCCAGCTCCCGCAGCCGTCCCGGCTCCAGCTCCCGCAGCCATTCCGGCTCCAGCTCCCGCAGCCATTCCCACTCCTGTGGCTGGGTCAGAGAAACGAACTGTAGCAGTGCAAGTTGCCCCTGCAGAGGGTACTCCAACCCCTGTGGCAGACCCTGTGGCTGGGTCGGAGAAACGAACTGTAGCAGTGCAAGTTGACCCTGCAGAGGGTACTCCAACCCCTGTGGCAGACCCTGTGGCTGGGTCGGAGAGGCGAGCTGTAGCAGTGCAAGTTGCCCCTGTAGAAAAGGTGAAAAAGTGGTATAGAGACGCAGGTCGTTTAGAACGCAGAAAGTCTTCTGCTAAGTCTGGGTCTGGAGAAGACGAGGCTGGGCCATCAAGTGTGCAGGAGGATGAAGATGAGGATGAGGATGTCAGTAAGTCAACAGTAACTACCCGAACCCTATACCAGCGTGAGCTACGAGATGTGCGAAAAGATTTTGGTCGCTGTATAGGTGAACAGCTTGTCACCTGGCTGCTCCGGTGCTGGGACACTGGAGCCAATGGTGTGAAATTAGAGGGCAGGGAAGCCAAGCGGTTGGGATCCCTTGCTAGAGATGCAAGCATTGACAAAGCAATTGGAGATGGAGCACGATCTCACAGCCTCTGGAGGCGTCTCCTGTTAGCTGTGAAGGGAAGGTATCCCTACAAGGAAGAACTTGTATGTGTACCAGTCAAGTGGACCACCATGGAGAAGGGAATTCAGTACCTGAGGGAATTAGCCGTACGGGAAGTAATTTATAAGGACTTAAACGATGCACAAACATCCACAGATCCAGATGAAGTCCAGTGTACTCGACCCATATGGCGGAAGTTTGTACGGAATGCACCATCAACATGGGCCAGCACATTGGCAATAATAACCTGGAAAAACGGTGAAGATCCCACAGTGGGTGACATGGCTAAACAACTCCGGGAGTACGAAGGAAATCTCTCCTCTTCCCTACAGGCCTGCGTCTCGGCTGTGGAGAAACTCTCTGAAGAGTTCCACCAACTTAAAGAGAATTTATCTTCCCCCCCACCTGAACAAACCAGTGGCCACCAACTAAAAGAGAATACTTTGGAGAAACTTTTTGAAGAGGTCCAGCAACTTAAAGAGAGTGTATTTTCTTCCCCACCTGTACAAACCAGCGTCTCAGCTATTAGGGGTAAACGTGCATCCATGCAAAGAAGACAATATGGTGGGTACACACCCCGCACCACCCTGTGGTTTTACCTACGTGACCATGGAGAGGACATGAGAAAATGGGATGGAAAATCTACTGAGACCCTAGAGGCACGGGTACGTGAGTTGCAAAAGAAAACAATCGGGAGAAAGGGGTTCTCTGAAAAGTTTGCTGCTCCAACTTCTAGCAGGCAGTCTTTTAAACACAGAAATGAAGATTCTGACCAGGACTAGAGGGGCCCTGCCTCCAGCCAGGGGGAGGAAAGGGACAACCGAGTTTATTGGACTGTGTGGATTCGATGGCCTGGCACGTCTGACGCACAGAAGTATAAGGCTCTAGTAGACACCGGTGCACAATGTACTCTAATGCCATCCAGCTGTAAAGGGCCAGAGCCCATCTGTATTTATGGCGTGACAGGGGGATCCCAGCAGTTAACTGTATTGGAAGCTGAAGTGAGTCTAACCGGAAATGAGTGGCAAAAGCACGGTATTGTGACTGGCCCGGATGCTCCGTGCATCCTTGGCATAGACTATCTTAGAAGAGGATATTTCAAGGACCCAAAAGGGTTCCGCTGGGCTTTTGGCATAGCTGCCTTAGAGACAGAGGACATTAAACAGTTGTCTACCTTGCCCGGTCTCTCAGAGGACCCTTCTGTTGTGGGGTTGCTGAGGGTTGAAGAACAGCAAGTGCCAATCGCTACCACAACTGTGCACCGGCGGCAATATCGCACCAACCGAGACTCCCTGATTCCCATCCACGAGCTAATTCGTCAACTGGAGAGCCAAGGAGTGATCAGCAAGACCCATTCACCTTTTAATAGTCCCATATGGCCAGTGCGAAAGTCTAATGGTGAGTGGAGACTAACAGTGGACTATCGTGGCCTGAACGAAGTCACGCCACCACTGAGTGCTGCAGTGCCGGACATGCTAGAACTCCAGTACGAACTGGAATCAAAGGCAGCCAAGTGGTATGCCACAATTGATATCGCTAATGCATTTTTCTCCATCCCTCTAGCAGCAGAGTGCAGGCCACAGTTTGCTTTCACTTGGAGGGGAGTCCAATATACTTGGAATCGGCTGCCCCAGGGGTGGAAACATAGCCCTACCATTTGCCATGGACTGATCCAGTCTGCACTGGAGCAGGGGGAGGCTCCTGAACACCTGCAGTACATCGATGACATCATTGTGTGGGGTGACACTGCAGAGGAAGTTTTCGAGAAAGGGAAGAAAATAGTCCAAATCCTTCTGAAGGCCGGTTTTGCCATAAAACAAAATAAAGTTAAAGGACCTGCACGAGAGATCCAGTTTTTAGGAATAAAATGGCAAGATGGACGTCGTCAAATCCCAATGGATGTGATCAACAAAATAACAGCTATGTCTCCACCAACTAGCAAGAAGGAAACACAAACTTTCCTAGGTGTCGTGGGGTTTTGGAGAATGCATATTCCAAATTACAGTCTGATTGTAAACCCGCTCTACCAAGTAACTCGTAAGAAGAATGCTTTTGAATGGGGCCCTGAGCAACGACAAGCCTTTGAACAAATTAAACAGGAAATAGTTCATGCAGTAGCCCTTGGGCCAGTCCGAACAGGACCAGATGTAAAGAATGTGCTCTACACCGCAGCCGGGGAGAATGGCCCCACCTGGAGCCTCTGGCAGAAAGAACCTGGGGAAACTCGAGGTCGACCCCTGGGGTTTTGGAGTCGGGGATACAGAGGATCTGAGGCCCGCTATACTCCAACCGAAAAGGAGATATTGGCAGCATATGAGGGAGTTCGATCTGCTTCGGAAGTGGTCGGTACTGAAGCGCAGCTCCTCCTGGCACCCCGACTGCCGGTACTGGGTTGGATGTTCAGAGGAAGGGTCCCCTCTACACATCATGCAACTGATGCTACATGGAGCAAGTGGGTTGCACTGATTACTCAGCGGGCTCGAATAGGAAACCCCAGTCGCCCAGGAATCCTGGAAGTGATTATGGACTGGCCAGAAGGCAAGTACTTTGGGATATCATCAGAGGAGGAGGTGGTCCGTGCTGAAGAAGCCCCACTGTACAACAAGCTACCAGAAAATGAGAAGAAATATGCCCTGTTCACTGATGGGTCCTGTCGTATTGTGGGAAAGCATCGGAGATGGAAAGCTGCTGTATGGAGTCCTACACGACGAGTTGCAGAAGCTGCTGAGGGAGAAGGTGAATCGAGTCAGTTTGCAGAAGTGAAAGCCGTTCAGCTGGCCTTAGATATTGCTGAACGAGAAAAGTGGCCAGTTCTCTATCTCTATACTGATTCATGGATGGTAGCAAATGCCCTGTGGGGGTGGCTACAACAATGGAAGCAGAACAACTGGGAACGCCGGGGCAAACCCACCTGGGCTGCTGCATTGTGGCAAGATATTGCTGCCCGGGTAGAGAACCTGGTTGTAAAGGTACGCCATGTAGATGCTCATGTGCCCAAGAATCGGGCTACTGAAGAACATCAAAACAACCGGCAGGTGGATCAGGCTGCTAAGATTGAAGTGGCTCAGGTGGACCTGGACTGGCAACATAAAGGTGAATTATTTATAGCCCGATGGGCCCATGACACCTCAGGCCATCAAGGTAGAGATGCAACATACAGATGGGCTCGTGACCGAGGGGTGGACCTGACCATGGACACTATAGCACAGGTTATTCATGATTGTGAAACATGTGCTGCAATTAAACAAGCCAAACGGTCAAAGCCTCTCTGGTATGGAGGACGATGGCTGAAATACAAATATGGAGAGGCCTGGCAGATTGATTACATCACACTCCCCCAAACCCGCAACGGCAAGCGCCACGTACTTACAATGGTGGAAGCAACCACCGGATGGCTGGAAACATATCCTGTGCCCCATGCCACCGCCCGGAACACTATCCTGGGCCTTGAAAAGCAAGTCCTATGGCGACATGGCACCCCAGAAAGAATTGAGTCAGACAATGGGACTCATTTCCGAAACAACCTTATAGACACTTGGGCCAAAGAACATGGTATTGAGTGGGTGTATCACATCCCTTATCATGCACCAGCCTCCGGGAAAGTTGAACGATACAATGGACTGTTAAAGACTACACTGAAAGCAATGGGTGCTGGGACATTCAAAAATTGGGAAACACATTTGGCAAAGGCCACCTGGTTAGTCAATACTAGAGGATCTGCCAACCGAGCTGGACCTGCCCAATCAAACCTGTTACGCACTGTAGAAGGGGATAAAGTTCCTGTAGTGCACGTAAGAAACATGCTGGGTAAGACAGTCTGGGCTACTCCCGCCTCAGGAAAAGGCAAGCCCATTCGTGGGATTGCTTTTGCTCGGGGACCTGGATGCACTTGGTGGGTAATGCAAGAGAATGGGGAGGTCCGGTGTGTACCTCAAGGGGACCTAATACTGGGTGAGAATAGCCCATGAGTTGAATTATAATATGTTAATTATCATATAACACTGTATGTCACCGCTACCATGGTTGCTATATATCATAGATGAAAATGGTGATTAATTAGAAAGTATTGGAAAGAGTGTAACCTGAGCATGACATAAATGGTATGGAATAAGGGGTGGATATCTGTCCTGGTTTCAGGTAGGACAGAGTTAATTTTCCTCCTAGTAGCTGGCAGGGTGCTATGTTTTGGATTAGGATGAGAAGAGCGCTGATAACATGCTGATGTTTTAATTGTTGTAGAGCAGTGCTTACACCAAGCCAAGGACTTTTCAGCCTCTCTCTGTCCTGCTAGCGAGCAGGCTAGGGATGCAGCAGAAGCTGGGAGGGGACAGACCCAGGACAGCTGACCCAAACTGGCCAAAGGGGTATTCCATACCATCTGACGTCATGCTGAACAATATATAGGGGTGGCTAGCCGGGGTGGAGGGGTGGCCGGCTGCTCGGGGATAGGCTGGGCATCGGTCAACGGGTGGTGAGCAATTGCATTGTGCATCACTTATTTCGTACACATTATTACTATTAATACTATTATTATTATTATTATTGTTGTTATTCTTTTCCCTGTCTTAATAAACTGTCTTTATCTCAACTCACAGGCTTCACTTTCCCGTTTCTCTCCCCCATCCCGGAGAGGGAGGGGGGAGGGTGAGCGAACGGCTGTGTGGTGTTTGACTGCCAGCCGGGCTAAACCACAACAGGCAGGAACAGAGTAATGAGCAGAATTGCAACCCTGGACTTCAGTAGGGCTGACTTTGGCCTTTTCAAGCATTTGCTAGGGGAAATCCCATCGGACAAGGTACTTGAAGGAAAAGGAGCCCAAGATAGCTGGTTAGCATTCAAGGACTGCTTCTTCTGAGCTCAAGAACAGGGCATCCCAACAGGTAGGAAGTCAAGAAAGAGAGCCAGGAGACCTGTATGGTTAAACAGGCAACTGCTGGGCAAACTCAAGTGGAAGAGGAGAGTCTACAGATCATGGAAGGAGGGGCTGGCCACTTGGGAGGAATATAAGTCTGTTGTCAGAGGATGTAGGGAGGCAACTAGGAAAGCTAAGGCCTCCTTAAAATTAAACCTTGCAAGAGGGGTCAAGGACAACAGAAATGGCTTCTTCAAATTTGTGGATAAAACTGACTCTAGAGAAAATGTAGGCCCACTAGGGAATGAGGTGGGTGCCCTGGTGACAGAAGACAAAGAGAATGTGGAGTTACTGAAAGCTTTATTTGTCTCTGTCTATAATGCCAGAGGCTGTCCTGAGGAGCCCCATACCCATGAGGCCCCAGAGGAAGTCTAAATAAAGGAGGAGTTTGCCTTGGATGATGAGGGCTGGGTTAAGGACCGATTAAGCAAGCTGGACATCCACAAATCCATGGGTCCTGATGGGATGCACCTGCAGGTGCTGAGGAAGCTGGAGGAAGTCATTGCTAGGCCACTCTCCATCATCTTTGGTAAGTCATGGGGAACAGGAGAGATGCCTGAGGACTGGAGGAAAGCAAATGTCACTCCAGTCTTCAAAAAGGGCAAAAAGGAGGACCCAGATAACTATAGACAGGTCAGCCTCACCTTCATCCCTGGAAAGGTGATGGAACAGCTTATCCTTGGCGTTGTCTCTAGGCATATCAAGGATAAGAGAGTCATTAGGGGCAGTCAATATGGCTTCACCAAGAGGAAGTCATGCTTGACCACCTTGATAGCCTTTTATAAGGATATAACCAGGTGAATAGATGATGGAAAGGCAGTGGATATGGTCTATCTTGATTTCACTAAAGCCTTTGACACTATCTCCCACATCATCCTCTTAACTAAACTGAGGAAATGTGGTCTGGACGATCAGGTAGTGAGGTGGACTGTGAACTCGCTGCAGGAAAGAAGCCAGAGGGTTGTGTTCAACGGGATTTGGAGTCCTGTATCTAGCAAAGTCCCTCAAGGGTCTGTACTGGGACCAGTATTGTTCAATATATTCATCAGTGACTTGCATGAGGGAATGGAGTGTGGTGTCAGCAAGTTTGCTGATGACACTAAACTGGGAGGAGTGGCTGACACGCTGGAAGGCTGTGCTGCCATCCAGTGAGACCTCGACAGGTTGGAGAATTGGGCAGGGAGAAATTTAATGAAATATAATGAGGGCAGGTGTAGAGTCCTACATCTGGGCAAGAACAACCCCAGACACCAGTATAAGTTGGGGACTGCCCTGCTGGAGAGCAGTGAAGGGGAAAGTGACCTGGGGGTCCTGGTGGACAGTGGGATGACCATGAGCCAGCGTTATGCCCTTGTGGCCAAGAAGGCCAATGGTGTTCTGGGGTTTATCAGAAGGGGTGTGGTTAATAGGTCGAGAGAGGTTCTCCTCTCCCTCTACTCTGCCCTGGTGAGACCACATCTGGAATATTGTGCCCAGTTCTGAGCCCCTCAGTTCAAGAAGGACAGGGAACTGCTTGAGAGAATCCAGCACAGAGCCATGAGGATTATTAAGGGAGTAGAGCATCTCTCTTATGAAGAAAGGCTGAGGGAGCTGGGTCTCTTTAGCCTGGAGAAGAGGAGACTGAAGGGTGACCTTATTAATGTTTATAAATATGTAAAGGGTGAGTGTCAGGAGGACAGAGCCAGGCTCTTCTCAGTGACATCTAATGATAGGACAAGGGGCAATGGGTGCAAGCTGTAACATGGGAGGCTCCACTTAAATATGAGACAAAACTTTTTCATTGTGAGGGTGACAGAACACTGGAACAGGCTGCCCAGGGGTGTTGTAGAGTCTCCTTCTCTGGAGACATTCAAAACCTGGCTGGACGCGTTCCTGTGTGACGTGATCTAAGTGTTCCTGCTCCGGCAGGGGGATTGGGCTAGATGATCTTTCAAGGTCCCTTCCAATCCCTAGCATTCCGTGATTCTGTGTGATTCTGTGAAACCATGGATCTTGAAAAACAGAACTGGGGTTTTGGAATATATTTGGAACAGGATATCTGCAGATAGTGCAAAGTACTTCTGCTAACCAGACAGTGTTGCTAAAGACAGGTGCTGTAATGAATTACACTCAAGTCTAAGAAGGACATATGTATTATATAGAAATATATTTGAACAGATCTCAGCAATCCATGTTGATCATTGCTGTTTGACATCTATGGAAGAGGGAAGAGTCTTATCCCGAGAAGTGCAACCTTAACTTAGGTTAGCTGACAGAAGTTAAAAACACATATATTAATGGTATTATTCCACACTTAACACTAATTTAAGGGGCAGGAGCATTTGTTTAGAAAAATAAGTATGTCTGTGTCTTAATAAATAAAAATTTGTATGTGATTTTTTTTTTAAATTTTAATTAGTGGCTTTGAAGAAAAAAAAACACGCATTCTTCATTCTTTAACTTAGAACAACAACAACAACAACAAACTAATGAAGTTCTGAAAAATAAATTTTATAGCAGCCGATGACAGCTTTAAAGAAGACAGAATAAGAAACCACCTCTGGCTAATAAAATATGACAAGGCATAAGATTGTAACTAGAGTTCCTGCCAGCATGTTAAAAAAGAGAAAGAAATTGAGCAAGACAGTCTAATAAATTTAACATGTTTTTTCTTCTCTTTCTTCTCTTTGCACAGGTTTTAACTCTTATTGTGAATATTTAAAGATGAAAGCAGTAAAAGAATTCCAATTGCTTGTGATCATAGTTATGTATTCTGAACCTTATTCAAAACCTAGATCCCTTGAAGACAAGATTTAAAACACTGCTGCTTACACAATTTTAAGATGAAAAAAAAAATGAAATAAAGGATGCTAGTTACATGGAATCAGTCAATAACTTAATTGTAGCTGGACAGCTAGTTACAATGTAAGTCCTTTTTTGAAAATTAGATGTGATTACAACTGCTTAGTTGTTACTTAGAATTCTTATCAAACGGAACCTTTTAGTAAAAATGATTGGAAAGTATTGTTCTTCACTATAAATTGTGACCCATTTACTGTTAAATTATGTTTTTGTTTTTCTTGAATTATATTTCTTGAATATTTTATTTACAATATTTTATATTTGAATATTATTTTACTATGTTTAGCCATTTTGCTTTGTTAAATGCTTTTCTCCAAAGTATGTTGATCTAAAAATAAGAAACAAATCAAGGTATGCTGTTTACCTACTTGAGTTTTAAAGTATAAGTTTCAGACTCTGAAAACTACATAGCTTATCTATTAACATAATTCTGTACTTTGCTGAGTATTTACCTAAAAACATAGTTTACTTTTATATAGCTTATAATATTATATTTAGTTGTAAAAAGCCTGTTAAAATTACTTGTTTCTTAACAAGAAAGGACAAAAGAACAAATATTGCAACACACACAGCACTGATATGTCCTTTCACATTTCAAGTATCCTGTTGATTTTCTGCCCTTAACACTGATACTGCTAGAGCAATAGTTCTTAAAGGTCTTATCCTAGTCATCCAAAATCCTGAGAATCTCTTGTGTGCATAGACAAAACGAAGACAAAGCAAGCTTTTTTTTTTTTTTTTTTAAAGCACTGCACTTAGGTCATTCTGTTAAGTACTGAAGTGCTAAAAAAAAAAAAAAAAAAGGACAGGATTTAGAACAGACTTTAAGTGTATTTGCTCTACCTGGCATATATGCAGTATAGTCCACTTTAATCACATGATCACCTGTCTTCATACCCCTTCTCACCAAAAGACTTCTATTCATATGCAGGCTAGGTTATGCTTGTTTAATGAGAATACTTTCTTTTCACTACACTATCACAGGCCTCAGGTATTATTATTTCCTGCATGCTATTCAAACTTCTGTTTAAAGACAGGACTACTAATGTTCTTATGGACTTTTATGATGGTAACTTTAGCATCTGAGTGCTTCAAAAACAATAATACTTTTCCTTTCACAAGTCTCCGGGATGAAAGTAGACTGTTACCTCCACTCTCTAGCTTCTGGGGTTCAGTTCCCATCCACTTTCCTCACACATATAAGTACATGAAATATATGGAACTTCTATTTATCAAAGTGTAAGTCAGATATTCACTTAGTCAAGGTAAAAAATGGTAGATAACAAGAAAACATACACACCGACACACACACAATATACCTCTACTGGAAATAATTAACATTGATAATGAATTAATGAATTTCGAGAAAACTTGCTCCAAATTAGGTGTATTTATATATATGTAACATAAACAAAACAAATTAAATACAGTTTTTGTTGTTTTTGTTTGTTTGTTTGTTTTTAAGTTTATCCCTATCTACCCCTACAGTCAACCTTAGGCTTAGCTTTCATTATTCCTGGAGCTCACCTGTTCTGTTAGTTTATAGAAACAAATAACATTTCCTTTCAGTGATTTGTCGTTGTTCTTATTGTTTTATGTATATATATATATAACATATGTATGTGTGTGTGTTTACACTGTGTATACATATATGTATATACACACACCTACAAATTTGACATGGAAAGATTTCTGTGTAGTGCTACTTAATATATTAACATATACACTAAAATAGATAACTGTATTTGAAGAGACTGTCTTGTTGAATGTGCGTGCATATGCATTAGGCTAGTCAACTTCTTTAAATATTGCATATTGTCCTGGTTTCAGTTAGGACAGAGTTAATTTTCCTTCCAGTAGCTGGTAGGGTACTATGTTTTGGATTAGGATGAGAAGAGCGCTGATAACATGCTGATGTTTTAATTGTTGCAGAGCAGTGCTCACACCAAGCCAAGGACTCTTCAGCTTCTTGCTCAGTCCTGCCAGCGAGCAGGCTAGGGGTGCAGCAGGAGCTGGGAGGGGATAGACCCAGGACAGCTGACCCAAACTGGCCAAAGGGGTATTCCATACCATCTGACGTCATGCTGAACAATATATAGGGGTGGCTAGCCAGGGTGGGGGGCCGGCTGCTCGGGGATAGGCTGGGCATCGGTCAACGGGTGGTGAGCAATTGCATTGTGCATCACCTGTTTTGTACACATTATTATTATTAATACTATTATTATTATTATTGTTATTATTATTTTCCTGTCTTAATAAACTGTCTTTATCTCAACTCACAGGCTTCACTTTCCCGTTTCTCTCCCCCATCCCAGAGAGGGAGGGGGGAGGGTGAGTGAACGGCTGTGTGGTGTTTAGCTGCCAGCCGGGCTAAACCACAACAATATATAAAGCATTTTTAATTTTCTGATCATCCTTATAGATCTTCACCATCTGGCCAAAGGGAATGTTTGATTAAGCTGTCCATTTAAGTGTATTTTACACCTTCGTACAGAACTAATAGATATGTAAGGTGTATTGATTTTTTTTTTTTTTTCCCAACACAGCTGGAAACTGTGCAAAATATTTCAAAATGTCTCAAATGGTGCCAGGTGTTTGTGTGTGGACACTTGATTCAAGGTCTGTTTCTCCAATAACTAAAATATCAAGATATATAGACATCTTCCTGGTATATTAACACAGTCCTTTCTGTGTCTACATGTTAACATCTACATTATATGTATCTGTAGTATCTAACTGAACAACAGTATCTAATTGAACAACACTCTTATGAGTTTTCTGTCAGCAGTATCAATTAATACTTTGATTAGGTTTTGATTACTAATGGTTACTGCTGGTGGGTTGGAACTAGATGATCTTTAAGGTCCCTTCCAACCCAGGCCATTCTATGGTTCTATGATTAGATTATCAATTTGAATATAATTTCTTGAAAAGTTCCTGTGTTTGGCTGGCTGTCAGGAACCCATCAAGCTGCTCTCTCACTCCCTCTTTTCAGCAGGACAAGGGGAGAAAGTAAGATGAAAGAACTCATAGGCTGAGATAAAAACAGTTAATGCCAATTAATAATAGAGTAGGATAGCAAGAAATGACAACAAAGTTAAAACCACCTTCTCCACCCCTTTTTCCCAGGCTCAACTTCAATCCTTCAGTCTCAACTTTTCTACCTCTTTTCCCCATCAAGCAGCACACGGGAAATAGGTAACAGGTTTGCAGTTAGTTCATAACATTTTGTTTCTGCTGCTCCTGCCTCCACATGATCTTCCCTTGTTCCAATGTGCAGTCCCTCCCACAGGATACAGTCCTTTATGAGTTGTTCAAGTATGGGTCCTTTCTACAGAGTACAGTCTTTCAGGAACAGGCTATCCAGTATGGGTTCCTCATGAGACATAGTTTCTGCCAGAAAATCTGCTACAGTATGTATTCCTCTCCATTGAGCCACAGTTTCTGCCAGAAGCTTGTTCCTTCTTAAGGGTCTTCCATTGGCTGCAGGGGTCAACCTGCCTTATCATGGTCGTCTCCATGGGTTGCAGGGTAATCCCTGTTAGAGAAAGTCAAGCGAAGTTGTCAGGAGGCCTGCATGGGTTTTACTCCTGACAAGATTTGGACACAAAAAGGAAGCATAGAGGATGTCAACAGAGATTTAGATCACTCAGGAGGATATAGAGAGACAGTGTCTAAGTGGGTGGGTATGGCTTCAGGGAAACCAAAGCCCACCTGAGTGAGAGTTTGGCAAGGAATGCACAGGGCAAGAAGAACAGATTATGTATATATATTAGAAGCAAAAGGAACACTCAGGAAAACATTGACCTGCTGCTAAATGGGGCAGGACTCTTGGTGACAAAGGTCACGTAAAAGGCTGAGGTACTTTATGATTTCTTCACATTGGTATTTACTGGAAAGACCAGTATTCAGGAATCCTAGACCTCAGAGTCCAATGGGAAAGTCTGGAGCAAGGAAGACTTTCCATCAGTAGAGGTTGAGAAGGATAGGAAACAGAGAAAGTGGGTAGACACAAGTCTATGGGAACTGAGTTCTGAGGTAGCTGGCCAACATCACCGCAAGACCATTCTCAACTATCTTTGGAAGGTTATAGCAATCTGGACAGGTTTCTGAGGACTGGAAGAAAGCAAATGTCACTCCTGTCTTCAAGAAGGGCAAGAAGGAGGATACAGGAATCTACAGGCTGCTCAGCTTCACTTTGATCCCTGGGAATATGATGAAGGAAATAATCCTAGAAATCTTGTTCAAACACTTTAAGGATAAGAATGTGATCAGGAGAAATCAGCATGTATTCATGAAGGGGAAATAAATAACACTTAATGAACTTGAGAACCTTCTATCATGAAAAGACTAGCTTGGTTGGTGAGGCGAATGGTGAAGAGAGATGAGAAGTGGATACTGTTTATTTTGACGTTAGCAAGGCTTTTGGCACTGTCTCCCGTAACACCCTCATTGACAAATTGATGAAATACTGACTAAGTAGACAGACAAAATGAAAATGTGCTGGACTTCTGGAATCAAAGGGCCGTTGTCAGTAGCAACAAGTCCAGCTGGTGGCCAATCACTAGTGGTGTGACTGGGGTCACTCGAAGTGTCAACAGTAGGGTCTTTGGTAATGACCTCAATGATAGGTCAGATTGCACCTTGAGCAAATCTGCAGATCATGCAAGACTGGGGGTAGTTGATACAAATGTGTATAAGTACCTGATGGAGGGAGAAATAAAGAAGATGGAGCCAGACCCTTCTAAATTGCAGACTGTGCCAGGCATAAATTGAAATACAGGAAATTTCATTTCAAATATTTATATATTATAAATATAAATATATTTAAGGTTTTATGGTCAAGGTCACCAGACACTGGATGAAATTGCTCAGAAAGGCTGTGAATTTTATGTCTTCAGAGATATTCAGAATCTGATTGGACACAACCCTGAGAAACCTGCTCAAGTTAAACCTGCTTTGTGCTGTGGAGTTGAACTAGATGACCACCAGAAGTCTCTTCCAATGTCAATGATTCTGTGTTTTTCATAAATATTTATTTATTTATTTTTCTGCTGTTTGGGAAAAATTATATAACTTTGTTATTGTTTGATCACTTAAGTCACCTTCCATTTCTTTTGCTAAGTGACTGTCTTGCACAATGTCAGTGGATGTAGCTACAAAAGAAGCTTTTTTTTTTCCTAAATAAATATTAAAACACTGAAGCAAACAAATTGCTTTTTTACAAAATGTTATGCTTACACAACATGACCTTGTAAATTTTTACAGAAAATGAACATGAAAGGGTCATGAACAATGCCATTTCTACATTTGCCTTTGAATTTTAATGCTCTTCTCTGTTCCACAATGCTGATTTTACACAATGTCTCTTCAAACTACATTGAAAAAAAATAAAAAAATTTCTAGAAGAGTGAATGCTCAAAGTTGTGTATTTTAAGCAGTCCAAAAACGTCATTAGTAATTTTATCTAAAATCAAACACAACAGAAAAAGAAAATGCTTTATGTGAACAGCTATTTGTATAGGTATGTGCTAAAGGTACGTGATGAAGGGGCACACTAATTCCTGATTAGGGTGCCTCAGAAATCCAATTCAACTTCTTATTCAACTGTGGAGTTTGAACCATACTGCTGTGGCGTACCTAAGTGTTGGTCACAATGCTGAGGAGGCCTGAAAACAGGATTAGGTGTTTGGGCAGTTTGCTTGGAGGGTACCCTAGAAACACTACCTGAGACATGCTGGACTGCTAATCTGTGCAATAATAGCAGTCGCACATCACAGCATGTCTTCCCTGGCAATATCTGGAGTAATAGCCCCTGGTATATTGGAAACCTTGGCTGGCTAATAGAGGAAGGATGTAACAATGGAAATCTCACGCTGCAGGGGTTGTCTAGTGCATGTCAAAGTGTGGAAGGGATTGAGGGTGATGGAAGACTTACCAATGGGAGATGTTGGAACGGAGCTTCCAGGTGAAACAACTGTGGCAGAAGGCAAGCTGACAACAAGGAATCAGGGAGGTGGAGCAGGAGAACCTACATTTCATGGAATGAGGAATTACTACAAGCAACACCTGAAAGAGCAGTAGATAGAGAGACACCCAAGTCAGAAAAGGCTGAAAATCTGTGACTTCTAACCACAAAAGAAGTATTCTTCTCAGCCTTCAAATATACACCAACAGAGTAAGTGCAGTGGTCTGGTAACAGGTTAAGAGAAAAAACGATAATCAAGGGAGACATTAACTACAGCTGATGCAGCATGGTACCATCCACAGAACAATCTGAGTGAGGTGACTCACTTATTTCCACTGCAAAAACAGTCCAGACAGATGCTTGTTTCGTCTGTTTGTACATTAGCATATACGGCATAGGAAACAGAGAAAAAATCTGAAACACATGGGCAATTTCACTGCTTTGGTATCAATGGGATCACACAGATACGGGAAAGTTCACCTGGCTGTGGTGTATAGATACAGGTTATTTAGGAAGGACCAGCCATGTATGTGGAGAGGAAGAGGTAGAATCATAGAATCATTAGTGTTGGAAAAGATGTCCAAGATCATCTGGTCCAACCATCACCCTACTATCAATGTCACCCACTAAACCATGTCCCTAAGCACCACGTCCAACCTTTCCTTGAACACCCCCAGGGATAGTGACTCCACCACCTCCCTGGACAACCCATTCCAATGTCTAACCCCTCTTTCTGAGAAGAAATGTCTCCTAATTTCCAACCTAAACCTCCCCTAGATCAACTTGAGGTCATTCCCTCTAGTCTTATCACTAGTTATCTGAGAGAAGAAGCTCCCCAAAACTTTCTTTCAGGTAGTTGTAGAGAGCAATAAGGTCTCCCCTGAGCCTCCTCTTCTCCACACTATTGAACCCCAGTTCCTTCAGCCGCTCCTCACAGGACTTGTGTTCCAGACCCTTCATGAGTTTCCTAGCCCTTCTCTGGACATGATCCAGGGCCTCGATGTCTTTCTTGTAGTGAGGAGCCCAAAACTGAATGCAGTACTCGAGGTGCAGCCTCACCAGAGCAGAGTACAAGGGGACAATCACCTCCTTATCCCGCTGGCTACACTATTTCTGATACAAGCCAGGATGCCATTGTCCTTCTTGGCCACCTGGGCACACTGCTGGCTCATGTTCAGGCGAGCATCAATCAGCACCCCCAGATCCCTTTTCCTCTGCACAGCTTTCCAGCCACTCTTCCCCAGGCCTGTAGCACTGCATGGAGTTGTTGTGGCCAAAGTGCAGGACCCAGCACTTAGCCATGTTGAACCTCATCCCATTGGCCTCTTCCCAGTGACCCATCCTGTCCAGGTCCCTCTGCATGGCCTTCCTACCCTCCAGCAGATCGACACTTCCTCCCAACTTGGTGTCATCTGCAAACTTACTAAGGGTGCATTCAATCACCTCATCCAAATCATCAATAAAGATATTAAAGGGGATGGGCCCCAATACTGACCCCTGGGGAACACGACTTGTGACCAGTCGCCAGCTGAATTTCACTCCATTCACCACCACTCTCTGGGCCGGGCTGTCCAGCCAGGTGTTGCACTCTAAATCAAATGACTACCTCAGATGCATGCAGCTTTAGTTTGTCATGGATAACAAGCAAGTTGAGAGTTTACAGATAACAATCAAAAGGCAAACCAATACAGATGATGTCACATCCTGAAATAGACCACATGATCAAGAAAAGAAAATAGATGGAGATTTCCTTAAAAGGATGAAACAAGACTCATCAGCCAGTCCTAGATGATCTTCAGAAACTCTTTTCAACTTTAATTGGTCTTTTAATCTATTTTCATAGAATTATAGACTCTTTTAGGTTGGAAAAGACCTCAAAGATCATCTAGCCCAGTCTTTAACCTAGCACTGCCAAGTCCACCATTAAACCATGTCACTAAACTCTACATCTGCATGTTTTCTGAAGACCTCCAGGGATGGTGACTCAATGACTTTCCTGGGCAGCCCGTTCCAATACTTCAAAAGCCTTTCAGTGAAGATTTTTTATAAGCCCCATTAATTACTGAAAATCTGCAATAAGGCCACCCCAAATCATTTTCTTCTCCAGGCTGAATAGCCCAGGCTCTCTCAGCCTGTCTTCACAGGAGAGGTGCTCCAGCCCCTTGATCACCTTCGCAACCCTCCTCTGGACCCATTCTAACAGGTCCACAACTTTCTTGTGCTGAGGGCCCCAGACACAGATGTAGTACTCCAAGTGAGAACAGAGGGGGACAATCATCTCCTTCGACCTGCTGGTCAATTCTCTGCTGATGCAGCACAGGCTGCTGGCTGTTGTCAAGATTTTCATCCACCAGAACCCCCAAGTCCTTCTCTGAAGGGCTGTTCTCAATGAGTTCTTCTCCCAGTCTTTCCTCATGTGTGGGATTGCCCCAACCCAGGTGCAGCACCTTGCACTTAGATTTGTTGAACTAGGTTCACATGGGCTCACTTCTCAAGTCTGTCCATTAAGCACCACACAGCCATATGCTCACTCCCCCTCCATGGGATGGGGGGAGAGGAGAGAATTGGGAAAAAAAAAAAGAAAAAAAACACAAAAAAAAACCCTAAATCTTGTAGGTTGAGATAAGGACAATTTAATAGGAAAGGTATGTGTTTTTGTATGGGGGGAAGAATACATATAACAAGTGATGCACAATGCAATTGCTCACCATAAGCCAAATGATGTCTTGATGTCTAGACAGTCCCCAGTCAATAGAGTTGCCCTTCCCACACCCACCCTCCCACCAATCTTCCCCAGTTTCATTGTTCAGCATGACATCACATGGTATGGAATATTTCTTTGGCCAGTTTGGGTCAGCTCTCCTAGTTTTGTCACAGCTTCTTGTGCACCCACAGCCTCACTGGTGGGGCAGTATGAGAAGCTGATAAGTCCTTGACCCAGTGTAAGCGCTGCTCAGTAACAAACAAAACATTGGTGTGTTATTAATATATTTTTCATCCTAAATCCAAATCACAGCATCATAGCTGCTACTAGAAAGAAAATTAACTCTATCCCAGCTACAACCAGGACAGTGTGTGATCATTTTCTTACTTAGGAAGTTCAGCACCTTCTTTTCTGCAAGTCTCCACAAACTGCAGGAGACCTGATGTGTAGTATCAGGTGCATATTATATTACTAGTACAACAGCAGAAATTAGTGTTCAGAATTCACCAGTACATCATCTCAGATCTTCGTAAGCTTAGCCTTTTGAAGGCTAATTGTTAAAGCTAAGGAGTTTAAAAATATGTTTAGTGTTGCTAACTAGAAGACAAAAGCAGTAAGAAAATCATTTGTGGCTAATTGAAATGTTTTATATAAAACTTAACACCTGCAAGTAGAAGCAGATTAAATATTTTTAAATACACCATTTAGTAGAAAAACATGATTGCTCATCACATTCCTTGGAGTCTTGAGATATGAAGCACAAAATACAGTATTACAGTACCCTCAATAGGATCAACAAACAAGGGACATGAGTGTGCAATCAAGCAAAGCAATGTTACTACGTGTAAATACATTTTGCATTACATGTTAAACTCTTATGTTTTAAATAAGTTCTTATTCTCAAAACACAATTTTGCATAGATTCAGAACAACATCAGCTCTGAATGATATTGCTGTTAAGGTATGAACTTAATTACTGAGGATAAATGTAGGCTGTTTTTCAGTTTGCTGTGGTCATCCTCTCTTAGAAGATAAACATGATTATCAAGAAAATTGAGGGTGTATTATGCAGCTCCAGATAAATGTATGCCCTGCAAACCTCCTAAATTCTGCTCTTAATTGAGATTTATTGTCAGATCTAGATCACTTTTACTGACAATTCTCATTCAAATATTTATTTCCTAAACACTTGTGACTTGTTTTTACATGAATTTATTCTCATTCTTTCAGAACTACAGAAAGCAAAATCACTTTGATTCTGAGGGTAGTTTGATAAACTTTTTTTTTTTTCCCCACAAAAACTTAAAACAAGACTAAATTTATTAAATTGCCTACCTTTACTGTAGTTATTCTGTTCTAGCCTAACCAAAATGAAGCTATGAAATCTACAGTTTATCCATACAAAGGTGCTTTTACTCTTTGTTGTTGCTTTTTTTTTGTTTTTGTTTTTGTTTGTTTTCCTCCTGTGACCTCAAACGACAATGTTAGACTGCAGACAAATTGAACAAACAAATTGAACAAACAAATTGAACCTTGTCTTGACATAACAAAATTGACTCAGTACTAAGCAGGATTTCACTGTGCTTAGAAGTATCCTGTTTGACAGGTAGACTAGAGATACTGATATTTTTACATTTCATATTCTAGTGTTTTAAAATTGGAGAAGTAGAAATATATATACGTATATGTGTCTTGCCGGCCACACTATTTCTGATGCAGGCCAGGATGCCATTGGCCTTCTTGGCCACCTAGGCACACTGGTGGTTCACATTCATCCAGTTGTTGATTAATTTCCTTACATTCTTTCCTGACAGGCCACTTTTGAGCCACTCTTCCCCAAACCTATGCTGCTGTATTGGGTTGTTATGACACAATACTTACTCTTGTTGAATGTCATTCAATTGGACTTAGCCCAAACAACATTAGTGAATTTTGAATTGATCAGTCACTAAGAAAACATTTTCTACCCAATCCTATAAATAGGAGACCTAAGAAACCAACTAACTAACTGAAAAAAAAATAACGGGGGGAGACTGTGGTATGTTGCATGTTTTCATTCATATTTTAAAATCTCAGTATTCTGAAGATTAAAATAATAAGAAAAAATATTGAAAAATAAAATAAAAGATTTATTGTTAAATATTCAAGAAAGATATTATTCAGTGGTATTTAGCTAAAAATCTGTGTTCTTAATAAGACCTGTGTTCTTATATGAAAATGTATATAATAGTGAAAAATAATTCAGTATTTTTTATTTTAATATTACTTGCAATGCTAAGCAGCATACTTCCAATATTATTATTTTTATTGATAAATTCTTTCTCTACTTTAAATAAGTAGAGTTATTAAATGATTTATGTCAATGAAAATTTAGTTATAGTATAAAAATAGAAAAGCTTTAACAGAAGTGATTAAGGAAGTTCTTCCATTTTACCTGGTAGATGAGTCCTGCTTTTGAGCAGACTTGAATATGCATCTTCCATTGGAGATCCCAGACAGAAGCTAAGTTGTGAGCAAAACAGTACTGCGAGACGAACTTATGAATTTTGGTAGCATTACATACCACTTAGGAAGAATGAAGTGGAGCTCAGTACTTCAGTTCATAGAATCATAGAATCATAAAGGTTGGAAAAGATGTCCAAGATCATCTGGTCCAACTATTACCCTGCCCCCAATATCACCCACTAAACCATGTATCTAAGTACCGCATCCAACCTTTAAGTTCTACCACTTAAGTCATGTTTTAAGTAGCTTTCTTTTGTTTTTAATTTGTAATGTGAAGTATATTCTAGTAATGCTAAGTAAATAAAATGACAAAAAAAAAGTTGAACTGATGATTGAATATTCATATGTAGAACGACTTAGAATTTATGTAGGATTTATATTGCAAGTTGACTTACAGCCTTACAGGACAGGGCATATTCAAGTAAATTTAGACGTCTCTAATACACATCCCTATATTCAGGCTAGTTCCCCCAGGCTTCCATTATTCTGAGTGAGAAGAATTAGGCTAATTTAAAATAAAATTCACTTCAACCTAAAAATAGGTCAGATGTATTGCTCCTCAGCAGTGCCCATTTCCCTTAATTAATTATAAAGGGAGTCCAGGTGTTTAATTCAGATGAAGACATTTAGGCCATAGGTACCTGATGGCTGGTTCTGTTACCTAAACATAGGTATCTAGCAACATTTAAGATGGACTTCCTAGATTATCCAAGGGCACTTGCACAAGACTGGAAAGTATAGCACAGGGCTCATGAGAGAGGCAAGCCTTTCCAAAGTGGGAGCTGGAAGCTAGGTGGGATTCCTTGAGATGTCTCATATGAATTGGTTAAGAAAATTTTCCAAGTTTTGCCCCATCCCTGGAAGCGTTCAAGGCCAGGTTGGATGGACTTTGAGCAACCTGGTCTAGTGGAAGGTGTCCCTGCCTTAGGGAGGTGCTGTAGGTGCTGTAGGTGTGTTGGAACTAGATAATCCTTAAGGATACCTTCCAAGCCAAACTATTCTATGACTCTATGATTCTAAGTCCCTATGAGTGATTTCAGTTCCAGATTAGACATCTTCACTTGAGTACCTATACAATATAGGGAGGAACATTCCTATATAAATAAGCCTGTTAAAATGTGCGTTTTGATCAGTACAGTTAATTGAGTCTGGAAAACCACTATGCTAACCCTAGTCTAAATCAGTACACTTTATCAACTGTACAGTTTTCCAGACTCCACTCTACATATTTACTGTATACATTACAGAAGATAAAAATTCCAATCCCAGGCCAGTTACATTTGAACACCTAAATTGATGTGGTGAACTGTGACAAAATGAACCTTATTTCATGTGTCTGCATTGCAGTAGTTTAAGCCTAATAGTTTAAGCCAAATGCATATACATATCGTCCTCACATGTCAAATTAAGCCAGATAAATATGTTCTGAAATAGCTTTGGAAAATTCTTGAGAGTTTTAAGAATGTATCTCACTGTTCAGTCACATAACAGAACAACAGATTAGATTCCACTTCTGAATAAGAACCTCTTTAAGAAAGGACATCCAAATATGACACAGTTGAGATATAAACTCTGTAAATCAGCTTTATTAACCAGTGATACCCAGGTAATTAAGAAAGGGCAAAGACAGATGAAAAAAAAAGTAGGTGACTTGAGCAAGCACTGGAAACTATATCAAGAATTCTTTAATTAGCTAGATAAACATGCTCAACTAATCAGGTTCTTTTGCACACTTTAAATCTCCTTCCTGCAACCTTCTACCTTCTCTTAAGTCCCTGTTCCAGTTCCTTCTTTGCATTTGTACATTTGTTACCTCCTTTTATTCTCACTGCTTCTCTTTACTTTACATCCATTTTCTTTTTCCCTGTCTTACTACTAGGAACTCCCATACCTCTACATTTCAGCTTTCTATTAGTTTGCTTTTACACCACCTTGCTTTTCAGTCTTATTCTCAAATCTTCAAAATCTGTTTTTACTCTGCCTTCACAGTAAGGTCTTCTGTTGATCTTTCTCCTTTGCTTCTTGCTGTTCTGACAGATCCTTTCCCTTGTTTCTTTCAAATGCTTTTCCCTTTATTCCTGCAAACTTGCTAGGTTCATTTCAATCATTCTTTACTAACACCTAATCTGATAAGTAAATATATCTTATAAATAAATAGATCATCCTGTTCTGTGTGAGTAAGCAAATCCTTAGAAAAACAAAGTACCTGAAAATACAGATCCATACGATAGCTGTGTTATCAAACTGCAGTTCTCTCCTTGTTATACTGTTTTTGTAACTTTCTCTATATATTGGTAAAGCATAATACAGCTACGTACTCTTACTGTGTTTCAAAGAAGACAGAATGTTTTCTGTTTCCAACCATACAAAATACTGTTGTTCTTCAGATTTCCTGATCTGATAATTTACAGTTTCTTTGCTTTTACTAATGGAATATTTATTGGTTCTCCCTTTCTGTTACACACATGTGTACCTTTGAGTGACTGAGTATATTTATTTAACTGAAGCCATCCATTAGTAGTCAAGCAAAAATCTAAAACTAATGAAGTAGTGCATGCTTTAAATATGAGCAGCATCATCTCTGTTGACAATGCCATTCTTTAATGCTTCTGAAATAATTTTTACATGATTACAAACCCAATAGTCTCAGAAGGGTACTAAATGACTAAATGCTGGAGAAATGGCACAATACTAAATAAATCTGTTTTTATTAGTTGAAAATGTGGTGAGAATACCAGGGGGGAAAAAAAAAAAAAAAAAAGCTACATAAGTTTCAATGATGTTCATAGTCTTAAATTAATAGTTAGGACTGTTACCTCTTGTTGTGAGCCAAGTTGTGTTCAAAGCTACTCTAACATCAATTTGAGATAATCCCCAGTGAGTTCAACAGAGCTGCTGCGTTAATAAATAAATAAATAAATTAATTAATAAGATATTTTGGATGATTAATTCCTTTCTTTTTATGCTGACGTTGTAATTAGTTTCTCCCCAGTATCCATAAAGTCATAGAATTATAGAATATTTTGGATTAGAAGGAACCTTTAAGGATCATCTAGTTCCAACACCCCTGCCATGGGCAGGGACACCTTCCACTAGACCAGGTTGCTCAAAGCCCCATCCAACCTGGCCATAAACACTCCTAGGAATGGGGCTTCCACAACTTCGCTGGGCAACCTGTTCCAGTGCCTCACCACCCTCACAGTGAAGAATTTCTTCCAAATATCTAACCTAAATTGACCCTCTTTTAATTTAACATGACTCCTTGTCTATCACTACACTCCCAGCTTTTCTGAAGTCCCCCTTTAGGTACTGGAAGGCTGATACAAGGTCTTCCTAGAGCCTTCTCTTCTCCAGGTTGAACAACCCCAACTCCATCAGATTTTCTTCATAGGAAAGGTTCTCCAGCCCTTTAATCATCTTTGTGGCCCTCCTCTGGACTTGCTCCAACAGGTCCATGTCCTTCTTGTGCTGGGGACCCCAGAGCTGAAAAAAATTCTCAAGGTTGGGTCTCACAACCATTCATTCCCAACACCAAAGGATATCCAAGACATTTGTGTTGCTTTTGGCAGATATGACATGGGAAGTCAGGGGACCTTTCTCCTTCTGCAACACTTCAGTTTGAAGATAGTGGAATATTCTGTTCAGTATTACAACCATTACATTTAGTCTGCTGAATAATTTTTCTGTCTTCACTGATGACACAAGCTAGGAGCTAAATGCAATAGTTAAGCATATATGTCTAATATTATGTGAGATTCTCCAGGATATTTTGTCAAGCCCCAACCTGGTACTTCAGTATCGCAAAATTCTGCCATGTTCTTTTCCATATGGTGCAGCTCTTTAAAGGTACTTCAAGTCTGACTGTGTTTAGGAAACAAATTTCCTCTGACTATAATGATACATATCTCAAGTATGCACTCTTACCTAAATGTAAGTATATACCCATTCAGAGACCCTGATTCAATTCTAAATCTCTCTGTATATGCATATATAATGAGCACAGTAGTAGTAGTAGTTCTGAGACACATTCAGAACAGCATAACAGGCCAGTAAATTTACTTACGCTGAAACAATATAAAGCCAAGCTCATTGTTGCTGCTTTTGCTCACCAGGTAAATGACATAATATGTAAGGAAGCATCTAGTGCTGACCACTATTTACTACTCCCCTCCTCCCCCCCCATTTCATTCCCCTTCACCCTCCACCTTACTTTAGCTGGACCATTAGGCTTAACTCCTTAACACTCAGTGCAGTAGTTCAGCTCCTTCTCCCGTTTCCTCCTCTGGCAACAAGAAGACTGGATGCCACTTAGATTCTCAACCTCTAATGACTTTCCTATTCAGTTTTGTCTGCACTGCTGAGAATCCTGAAAGAGCTCCTAGAACTGAATCCTTTCTTTAATAGGATCAATTGTAAATAATTATGGCTAAGAAACTGAACATTTCATAATGATTTTCAAAGGGAAAGTTTAGAGTTCACAGCTTTCTTGCATAGCCTATAGGTCAAACAAACAAACAAACAAACAAACAAAATACAACTACATATAATTTATCAAATATCATTAAAAAAAAAAAAAAATCTCCTGAAATTAAAAGGTTTAATTGGTTAACTGGTGATGTGGTTGACTTCTCAGAAGAATAGTCCATTCTTTTTTTTTTTTTTTTTTTTTTTTTTTAATTCATATAAGTGCAATAAGATGTATTTGCAGTAATTACTTGAAAAGCCACATTAGATTATTCCTTTTTTGAGAGTTTTCCCAAAATATATTTTCAAAATAAGAATAGAAAGAAAAGTCAAGAATTCAGCATAGTTCTCTGCAGTGAAATATTTTCAAAGAAAACCTAATAAGTGCTATGCTTCTTTAATGTTTGTGTGTTTCTGTAAAAATTACTCAATTTTCTGAACAGAGGAATAAATTCCTTTTTTTTTTCTTTTGTATTCACAGCAAATAGAATGCCATTCAAATTGTAACTACTGCTTAATGTTAAAAATCTGCAAAACAGCTTTAGTGAACACTTGTGATATATGAAACAACACAAAAATGCTTACAAAAGAACAGAAAAACATATTGTACCTATGCATTTTTTTCTTTTCTCATAATTACTGTATAAAAATATATGTTTTATGACAGAGCTAAGTATGCATTCTTTTTTTAACCTAATTTACCTTTTTCTTTTTTTTTTTTTTTTTTTTTTTTTTCAAAAACAGATTTGTGGTAGATGTTGATATTATTGAACTAGACGTTTTCCGCAGTACTTAAGCATTCAAATTGCATGATGGTAACAATATTGAAAATATTAAAATGATGAATAACCAAGGCTCATGTCTTTGTTGTAATTCTATTATTTTTAAAGATGAAAATGAAATATTCAGTTTGTTGAAAGTTAAACTTAGTTTGAGTCTACCTATTCTAAAAAAAAGGAATATCAAAATCAAGTATGACATTCTCAACATTTGTGTTTGAATGTTGTAATTCCTTTACAGTTTAGAGTAAGCTTTTTGCAGTGCTATGAACTGAAAATTAATGATTCATGTGAAGAGGTATCAGCTGTCAATTCATGTTACATGAAAAGGCCATTTTATAGTTTAGAGTTAATGATAGCATAAAATATGCAGCGAGTGAAAGACAATTTTAGAAGCATATATACAGCAATGCTTTGTAAAGTTACTCCATTTTGATTCTGAAAGAGTTGCAAATGAATTAACCAAGTATAAATCCTGTGTACAAGCATACAGCAAGCTAAACAGACTAATATTATCTGAAATTAATTAAAAGACCTATATTTCATTTCAACATATTCCCTGATACTCTGTTGCAAGGAGGTGAAATTTACAATATTTGCTTCTGGCTCAGGCATAGAGTTTTCTGGTTTGGTTCAGCTGATTATTTCTCACAAAGAATTTCACTTCACTGCAGCTACTGAAAATTAGGTTCTTTGCAAATCTTTCCAAGTTCTGCTCTCCAGAAGGAAAGCTGGAAGGTATAAGTATCCTGATAAACTTTAATTGCTTGCAGTGTCGAAGTAATAGATGATACGTATATTTTATATTTTATTATTTATGCTTCTAAATAAGCAATGGTATTTAATTTGCAAATATGACACACAAACCCTCCTCACCTATTAAATTACACCTGGATTTAAGGCAGAGTATATTATTAAGAATTTTATAGAATTTAAGAATATTATTGCAGTATAGAGGATTCAGATATTAGTATTCATTGAACAGATGTACACCAAATCCTTGACTGTGAAATATTTAGAAAGCTTTATTAACACCCACAGCTGAATACAGTAACTACCACCATGTCAACACTATGAATCTATCTCTTAAATTGTTAACAGATCTTTTGTTTACTTTCTGACCATCTGGAATATTCAGTTGATGCAGACACTGAACACCAGGAAGCAGTATGCTCAGGTACTACTATCCCTTTCAGCTGGGCAGGTTTTATCACACAGCTATTAGCCTAAATATTCTCCATCATCTGTGATAGCACAGTCCATTCAGAACATATAAATTACTTAGATTATTTTTTTAAAATCATTAGATTTACATTAAAAAGTAGTTCCTTTAAACATTTAAGTTGCATATAACATTGAAGTTGTGAATTATGTTTGAGATGACCGTATTGAATTTATCAGTCTATTTTACCTGGCCAGTAGAAATATAACAATATGTTATTCTGTAGGCATCATAGCAAATTATTAGGTGGAAACTGGGCAGTAAAAGCAAACATTCAGGAAGACAAAAGGATCATTTTATGCAACTTTCTGGGAATGTCATAGAGGTAAGTTGTTAATCTAATTTGTTCTGGTTTCTGAAAACATATATTATCTTCTTTGGAGCTGCTGCAAAAATAAAATGAAGTATGTTGTTTAATCCTAGACCACATACTCTCAATAGCAATGGAAATACAATTCTTCTACAACTCCTAGAAAACAGTTTATATGACATATTCGGTGAATGCAGTCATATGTATTGGGTTTATGTGGCAAGGTTTTGGTGGGATGAAGGCCTACACAGGAGTAGCCTCTGTGAGAAGAGGCCAGGAGCTGCCCCATATTGGATCAGAATGATAATGTTCGCTGTGCAGCAGGAATGAAAATGGAAGAGGCTACTGTTCTGATGTTTAACCAGACTTATTTAGTTAAACAATAAAAGTAAATAATAAAATGAAACAAGACCATCAAAATATGACATGTTGTTCAGATCTTGGGCAAAAGAAGCAGGCTTTCAGCAAAACTCTTGTACAGAATCACGCATTCCACTTCAGAAGTTCTGGCTGATGCCTCCTGCCATGATTGTCTTAGCTTTATGGATGCAATTTGCAATAGTGTGATTTGTAATAATGAAACAGCTGATATTGGAAAGAAATAAAATTAGGGCTTGAAATAATAATAATAATGCAAAAACATACATATGTAGATGAAAGGCAAAATCTATCTGTCTGGAATAAGACTCTGTTTATTTCATCTGGCTATCCTAACTTCTGTCACTTTGATAGTTTTGCAGTTAAATACTCAATTCAAACACCCACTGACTAAAGATATTTTTCGTATTTTACATGGTCCTTCAGACTTACTCTGCAATGTTTGACTTTGGGTTAAATGGTCATGTTGTGTGCATCTGTATAAGAATACAGGAGAGGGAAGTAATTTCATCTTCAAAATGGATGTTACTGTGAAATTTAATATTTTGTTGTTGTTGTTTTTAAGAAATCTCAGAAAATATCTTTTATAATTTTTACCAAATTATTAAATAAATATTCATTGTCACAGTCAATAAATGTTCTGGTTAGTTTGCTTCTGTTCTGTTCCTTATCTAGCAGTTGTTTCTCTAGGTCAAATTATACACTTTCTCTTGTCTTTGAACAAGTTATACATTGTTCCTTGTCTCAAATGTTTTAATCAGCCTGAATATAGCCCATTGTACCAACTAAATTGTTATTGCTATCAGTTCCATTCAGCACTGACAACTATCTTAGACTCCGTGTAAATATGTCCTCTCTATCATCACTGTGAAATGGCTCAATTGTGCTGCTTTTTTTTCTACTTCATATATATTTAGTAAAAAAATAGTAAAAATATCTGTGAAACATAAAAAAATTCAGACAAATTCCCATATGCTTCATATCTGGCACTACAAAACTCAAGGGTTTATAGAAATGAAACTTATGCAAAGAAGCAAATGATTACCATATATAACAATAATGTAAGCCTTATATATTTTTAGGATGTATCTACATATTAATCATTTATGAAGTCTGAATACCAATATCATCTTTCGCAGTGACTGAACAACCATAAATGTAACGCAAGCGCATATATATTTTTTAAGATTGGTTCCAGACGAGTGTATGAAATGTTCAGGTTGTCCATGCAGACTGAAAGATCTTTCAAACTGATACTTAAAATCTTTGCTGTAAATGTAAGCTAGTTTGCTTCCTCTGTCTCATGTAATGCCAATAAATGTGCTATTTACTGTCAGATCATCCTTATTAAATCTTGTGCTATAACCAAAAGAGAAGAAATAAAAATATTGTAAAATTATTAATGTGTGGCTTTACTGGATGGAGTTGTCTTTTATGATTCACAATTCATACTATTCTTACTGAGGCAGTATATTAGGGGATTAAAGTTAAAACTGAGTAATAACTGGAGTACCATATCAAAAATCTTCTATTAAAGAGTTCATTGTTGAGGAACTCTGAGTTTAAAATAAGGACTTTTTCTCCCCACAAACAGCCTCATAATGAGCTGAGGAGGTAGTGATGAGAGGAAGTAGGGAGGGGAAAATAAAGGAAATGGAGATTGTGACTGTATGTTGTTAGAAAGGCTTGAGGCAGGATCTGCAGAGGATCATCGAAGATTATGAAGAATCTGCAGAAGCAGATATGCCAATTTCATCCAGATTTTAATCCGAAACTCATATTGCATTCTATAAGTAAGATACACAGAATTCAAGTATCTATTTCGTTATAATACACTAAATCACTGCTGAAAATAAAGGAAGAATATGATACCTTTTATCCTAAAGTTGGAATTTAAATAGTTAAAATGAATCATTCCACAAAAAACAACTATTTCTCTCTATTAAATGTGAAGGGATCTTAAAATATTTAACTCACATGTAGAAACTTGTAATTGAAGCTGATTAAAGTTGTGTAAATAACTACCATTGTCATTGACTGTTGCTCAAATGTTATGTTTTTGGGATCCCTTGGAAAATAAATATAAAATTACTTTTTCCTTCTACATAATTGAAATTGCTTTAGAATATTTGCCATTTACTTGGAATTCATTTGCTTTTGCTTCTTCCAAAATTAACTTTTAAGATTTTACCATTCTGAGCTGCTTTTGATCTGTTTCTGCTTGATTGCACACATTGCTATTTATTTAGAAAGTTATTCATTTGTTTTGCTTTGCAAGCTGCCTTTCACTTGTAACTTCGTAAACTTTCATTTACTTTCTCCAAGGCTGAATAAGTGTTACTATCTTTGACTTCCAAAATGCTCTTTTCCCCACCAACCTGCAACTACAACATCCAAGTCTGCTATGGATCATTGCTGTGCCTGCGTTGTTGGGGATCTTTTGAGAAAAAAAATCACCACTGTTGTTTTAATCAAACTTTCTTCCCTTCCTCTTTCAAACCTTGCTTTTTTTTTCTTTTTTTTTTTTCTTTTTCAGCTTTTAATATTTTATTTTATTTTTGTTTTATTTTTTATGTTGTGCTAGAAAAAAAATAGACTTTAGTGGAAAATATTAGCAGATAACAGTCAATAAGATAACCAATAAGTATTACCCAACGATATAAATGCACAAAGCTTAAAATCCAAGTAGCATGTGCAAGAATTTCACCTGCTCTACTGTGCTCCAGTCAGTAATATGATAGTGAGTTATAAAGGAGTTTGTTCAGGTCCAGAAGAACTCATGCGGTTACTGTGAAAAAAGTATTTTGAAGTACAACTTGGTACACTGGAAAGGTCACACAGAAAAGGCATTCCTGGAGAGTTGTGTTGTTTCTCTTCCCAGCTGGCAAGTGGGAAAGGTTTTTACTTTCTCTCTCCTTTTAATATTGTATTATTTTCCCCCTAAAGCACTTCTGCTGTAAGGTAAATGTATGTCATCAACTGTGGACCCTGTGAATAAATGTATGTGCATGTAAGCCTGCCTCACAGTCCTTTCTACCATCACACAGCGCACACGGGACAACCAGGCGATCAGGTCCAGTCAGCATGGGTTTATAAAAAGCAGCTCTTGCTTGACTAACGTGATCTCCTTCTATGACAAACTGACCCACTTAGTCGATGAGGGAAATGCTATGGATGTGGTCTACCTAGATTTCAGTAAAACTTTTGACACTGTTTTCCACAACATTCTCTTGGAGAAACTAGCTGCTCATGGCTAGTTTCACTAGCCATGTATGCTTCACTAACGCTTCTCTGGGTAAAAATAAATAAATAAATATATAAATAAATAAATGTCTGGGTGGCTGGGCCCAAAGAGTTGTGGTGAATGGAGTAAAATCCATTTGGAGGCCAATCACTAGTGGTGTTCCCCGGGGCTCAGTACTGGGGCCAGTTCTCTTCAATATCTTTATCGATGATCTGGATGAGGGGATCGAGTGCACCCTCAGTAAGTTTGCAGATGACACCAAGTTAGGCATGAGTGTTGATTTTCTTGAGAGTAGGAAGGCTCTACAGAGGTATCTGGATAGGCTGAACTGATGTGCAGAGGCCAGGTTCAACAAGGCTAAGTACAAGGTCCTGCACTTGGGTCATGACAACCCCATGCAATGCTACAGGCTTGGGGAAGAGTGGCTGGAAAGCTACCAGTGAGTGTTTACACATCCTGACAGAAATCATGATGAAATTGTGCTTAATTTGGAAATATATATATATATATATATATATTGAAATACAAGGCTGGTGCCAAGTCCTTATAAAATCCATCTGATTTAGAACTTAAGCATGTTCTTCAAACAGCATCAAAGACTTTTCAGGACTATTGAAGTTTATGGGTAACAAAATTTAGGGCTCTTTCGGTCACCTAAAAAGAAGCCCTGACCCACTTCAGATATTCTAGGGTGTCCTGAATGGCTACTAACTCCAGCACAGAAGACATCCTATAAACTATGTTCCATACCCACTTTCCTTACAAAGATGATATAGATACTTGAGAAGATAACCTGTGTATTCTGAATTGAATCTTTAGAGTGTCCATTACTTAAATGTTGGCATCTAAATTCATTTCGGATGCTGTAGTTTATTTGTGGCTTTCCTGAAATGATGGCAAATAAGACACAGGATCTGTGAATGAACTGTAAGTTCAAGCACTATAAATCAATGTGCATAATGATTATTTGAATATGTGAAAAAGTCAAAGTACACATACACATATACAGGAGGACAAAAAACAACAACAACAACAACAAACAACAACAAAACACTTTGTATAATTTTTCTCTTAATTGACGTTATTGACAAAGACATTTAAGGAGTCAGCTGTCACACATTTTCACATCCTTGCTGCATTGTAAACAGCAGTTGTCCCTGTCAGCAGCCTGGAAATTAATCTTACAGTCTCATAAGGAAGTTCTATGTGTGTTTTTTGTCTGTTTAGTATTTCCTTTTTCAGCTGACAGACAAGCAAGGCAGGCAGAGAGAAACTCTTTCCATTGCTTATGTATAGAAAGGCATCTGAGATACTCGTTTTAACTCTGTGAATCCTCTGCCTTACTTCATATTATCATCATCATGTGGGGAAAAAAAAAAAAAAAGTAAATGTGAAAAACTCAAATCCTTAGATCCTGGGAAAATGGAGCAGTATGTACTATCTATGAAGAGGTTTATAAAGAACCTATTTAGACTGCTGCAACTAAAATTGGAGAAAGGTAGGCAGTGAAAGTTGTCTGTTAGTAGAGTGACAGAAGAGACAATATTCTAGTTCAGGCTTATGTTTGGGTGGGGTTGGTATGATTTGAGAACATATGGTGTCTAGTATGGGCTGTTATTGAGATTTATTGCACCGACTTCCTGATTTAGAAAATCAGAAGATCCACATATATTACTTACGCTGCTGGAGCTAATGGTAGGCTTGTGTCAAAACAGATTCTCCTTATTAATTCATGATCAATGTTATAGTTGTCAAAACTCCAACCTACACTCTAAAAGCATTTGCTCATCATGTTAGTGGGGTAATAACTGATTGTTAACAGAAGCAGATGATACTACTTGAATGCAGCAGTGAGGCTTATAGATATCAACATATTTCTTAAGATATTATGGCAATTCTTATTTCTAAAGACAACCTAGATTATAACTCATCGCTGATCCAAATATTGATAATGTTTTCCACATAACTATTTTGAAAATTCCTTTCACTTTCACTAATCCATCAGACTTTAAATTTACTTATATAATTGACAATATATTTTTTTTTACTTTTTTTAACAAGAATTTTCATTATGAACTTTTTGACATTATTTAAATACTTGTTTAAATACTCTTCAGAAATCTCTATATTACAAATAAATTCATTTTTCATTTTATACAGCATACCCCTTTCTAGGATCTTGCACAATCACTTGAAAAGAAGAACATTTAAACTAGGTTTCATGTAGTGACAAAGGAATATCAACAGATTCAATAAAAGTGATAGATAATTTTATATTCAAATAGCTTTCTGGTCTTTTGATTCATTTTTATAAAAGGTAACCTTAAAAAAAATCTGTGAAACAGTTGAAAAAATCAGAAAAATAAACAGAGTACTAAGCAGATGCAGCTTTATGGTGCTTACAGATTTGAAAAATATGTCTGTTAAATTGAGGAGTAGGGCTGTGTATTGGGTTTACATGGCAAGGCTTTGGTAGTGGGGTGACTGCAGAGGTGGCCTCTGTGAGAAGAGTCCAGAAGCTGCTTGTCCTGGTTTTGGCTAGGATAGATTTAATTTTCCTCCTGGTAGCTGGTATGGTGCAGTTTTGGATTTAGGATGACAATAATGTTGATAACACTGGTGTTTTAATTGTTGCAGAGCAGTGCTTACACAAAGCCAAGGACTTTTTAGCTTCTCACACTGTCCTGCCAGCGAGCAGGCTGGGGGTGCAGCAGGAGTTGGGAGGGGACAGACCCAGGACAGCTGACCCGAACCAGCCAAAGGGGTATTCCATGCCATCTGATGTCATGCTAAACAATTAATATGGGGGGGCTGGCTGGGGGGGGTGGGGGGGGAGGGGAGGGAGGAGACAGCTGCTTGGGGATGGGATGGGCATCAATCAGTGGGTGGTGAGCAATTGCATTGTGCATCACTTGTTTTGTACATATTACTTTTATTATTATTATCATTATTTATTTTTTTCTTTCTCTTCTGTCCTATTAAACTGTCTACCTCAACCTACAACCTCATTTACTTTACTACCTCAACCTATTTACTTTTTTTTTTTTTTTTTTCTGATTCTCTCCCCAGTCCCAGTGGGGAGGGAAGGTGAGTGAACGTTTGTGTTGTGCTTAGCTGCTGGCCGGGTTAAACCACAACAATGCCCCATGTTAAAGAATAGACAGTTTCAGCCGTCTCCAAAAGGTAAGCGTCACTGGTCAGAGCCGAGCCAATGAGCAATGACGTTTGCACCTCTGTGAGAACAGACTTAAGAAAGGGGAAAAAAAAACTGCTGCACAACAGCAGCAGAGAGAGCAAGGAGTGAGAAACAGCCCTGCAGACACCAAGGTCAGCGCAGAAGGAGGGGGAGGAGGTGCTCCAGGTACTGGAGCTGAGGTTTCCCTGTGGCCTGCAGAGAGGCCCCTGGTGGAGCAGGTTGTTCCCTTGCAGCCCATGGGTCTACCATGGAGCAGATCTCCACGCTGCAGCCCGTGGAGGAGCCCATGGTAGAGCAGGTGGATCTGACCTGAAGGAGGCTGTGGCCCATGATGAGCCCCCACCAGAGCAGAATCTGGGCCGGAGCTGTATCCCATGGAGAGAAACACATGCAGAAGCAGGTGATCTATCAGGAGCTGCCGCCTGTGGGGGCTCTCATTATGAAGATGTCTGTCTTGCTGATCAAATGCTATGCATATTGGGGTGCTACCTCTCAGCACAAGGCTGAAAATTTCTTGTAGATGGGAAGTAGATTTTTTTTTTTTTTGGTCTCTCTCAGTGCTTATGCACCTTAAATGACAAAAATGTATATGGTAACAAATAAACCACCCTAAATTAGAAGTCTAAAAATTAGATGTGTAAGGCTGACGTAGCCTGAAACAGGCTTCATTTCTAAGACAGAGACATGCAAGTGTTTATTCCATTTAAAAGCTGATAGCTAAGACAGGTCAAATCCGATCGCCACTTGCCGAGGTGATTGGCTCCAGGGCAGACGCGTTCTGCAGTGGAGCAGGGGATCAGGACAGCCAGGGCTTTTTTTCCGGCATCGAGGCCACTCGAGGGAGCTGCCAGGACCCGGCAGCCCTCGTGAGGGAGGCTGACGAGGCGTAGGCGGAGCCAGCAGCGCCCCCTCCCTGGCCGTTCAAAAGCAGCCCCTAGGGAGTGCGAGCGACCGGGAGTGCGGCGACCAGGGCGGGCAAACAGGGCGTGGTGCGTCAGAAGGGCGGGGCGCGGCAGTTTGCGCAGGCAGGGCGAGCAGGGAGGGCAGAGAGGGCAGAGCATTCCCCTCCCGCCCATACGAACAACTCCTCTAACGGCTGTTGACCGCTAGCTGGGCTGCAATGGTCTATGCCAGGCAGAGTGCTCTCTCTAAAAAGTCTGTAACCACCCAGACTGACTGCCTGCTCAAAAATGTGGCAGTTCAGGTCTCTGGATGCAGGGAGTGTCTGAGCCTGTTGCTGCCATCTGAGGGAGGCAGAGAGACTGTGTGTGTGAGGTGCAAGCAGGTGGATGACCTGGTCTGCCTGGTGTCAGAGCTCAGGGAGGAGGTGGAGAGGTTGAGGGCTATCAGGGAGTGTGAGCGGGAGATAGACTGGTGGAGCAACTCCCTGCAGGGCCTGAAGGAGAGGTACCGGGGTGAGACACCCCAAATGGGGGTGGACCCCCTGCCCTGTCGGGCAGAGGGAAGGGACCTATGAGTTAAGGAGGAATGGAGACAGCTCCCTGCTCGAACTTGCAGGCGACGCCCCCCCTACTGCCCCCACCTTCCCAGGTTTGAGGCCCTAGAGCTTGAGAGACTGGTGGGTGAAGATGAGGTAGAAAGTCTACCCAGGAGGATGCCTAGGGTGAGGAAGTCGACTCCACGCCTCAAGACTGCCTCCACCAAGAAAGACAGAAGGGTAATTGTTGTAGGCGACTCCCTTCTCAGGGGGACAGAGGGCCCTATTTGTTGGCTGGCCCCTACCCACAGGGAAGTCTGCTGCCTCCCTGGAGCCAGGGTCAGGGATGTTGCCAGAAAGCTTCCCAACCTGGTTCGCCCCTCTGACTACTATCCGCTTTTGATAGTCCTGGCTGGCAGTGACAATATTGAAGAGAGAAGCCTGGAGGCTATCAAACGGGACTTTAGGAGGCTGGGACTTTTAGTGGATGGAGCGGGAGTACAGGTGGTGTTTTCGTCCATCCCTACAGTAGCAGGGAGGGGTACAGAGAGGACACGGAAAGCCCACCTGATTAACAAGTGGCTCAGAGGCTGGTGCCAACACAAAAATCTTGTTTTTTTTGACCATGGGGTGCTTTACTCGGCACCTGGCCTGATGGCCGCAGACGGGTCCCTATCTCTAAGGGGAAAACGGATCCTAGCCCAGGAGCTGGCAGGGCTCATTGAGAGGGCTTTAAACTAGGTAAGAAGGGGGACGGGGCTGAAATAAGGCTTCTTGGAGCTGTGCCAGGGGGAACAATGTCAAGGCCGGGGGAGAAGGCAATGGCCCAACTGAAGTGCATCTACACTAATGCACGCAGCATGGGTTACAAACAAGAGGAACTGGAAGCCATCGTGCAGCAGGCAGGCTATGACTTGGTTGCCATCACGGAAACGTGGTGGGACCACTCATGACTGGAGTGCTGCAATGTCTGGCTATAGGCTCTTCAGAAGGGACAGGCAGCACAGAAGGGGTGGTGGTGTGGCTCTCTATATTAGAGAGTGTTTTGATGTTGTGGAACTTGAGGCTGGGAATGATCAGGTTGAGTCTCCTTGGGTTAGGATCAGTGGGAAGGCCAACAAGGCAAGCATCCTGGTGGGGGTCTGTTATAGACTGCCGAACCAGGATGAGGAGACGGATGAGGAGTTCTACAGGCAGCTGGCAGAAGTTGCAAAATTGTCAGCACTTGTTCTCGTGGGGGACTTCAACTTCCCAGACATATCCTGGAAGCACAACACAGCCCAGAGAAAGCAGTCTAGGAGGTTTCTGGAGAGCGTGGAAGAATGCTTCCTGACGCAGCTGGTTAGAGAGCCTACCAGGGGAGGTGCCCCGCTAGACCTTCTGTTCACAAACAGTGACGGACTGGTGGGAGGTGTGGTGGTCAGGAGTTGTCTTGGGCAGAGTGACCACGAAATTGCAGAATTCTCTATTCTTGGCAAAGCCAGGAAGGGTTTATAATCTTTGGAAAAGAGGGCAGGCCACTCATAAGGCTGTTGCAAGGCTGTGCAGGGACAAAATTAGAAGGGCCAAAGCTCATCTGGAGCTCAATCTGGCTACCGTGGTTAAAGATAACAAAAAATGTTTTTACAAATACATCATCACCAAAAGGAGGACTAAGGAGAATCTCCATCCTTTACTGGATGCGGGGGGAAACTTAGTTACAAGGGATGAGGAAAAGGCTGAGGTGCTTAATGCCTTCTTTGCCTCAGTCCTTAGCGGCAAAACCAGTTGTTCTCTGGAGACCCAGTACCCTGAGCTGGTGGAAGGGGATGGGGAGCAGGATGTGGCCCTCACTATCCACGAGGAAATGGTTGGCGACCTGCTACAGCACTTGGATGTACGCAAGTCGATGGGGCCAGATGGGATCCACCCGAGGGTACTGCGAGGACTGGCGGAGGAGCTGGCCAAGCCGCTTTTTCCATCATTTATCGGCAGTCCTGGCTATCAGGGGAGGTCCCAGTTGACTGGCGGCTAGCAAATGTGATGCCCATCTACAAGAAGGGTCGGAGGGTAGACCCGGGGAACTATAGGCCTGTTAGTTTGACGTCAGTGCCAGGGAAGCTCATGGAGCAGATTATCTTGAGTGTCACCATGCAGCACTTGCAGGGCAACCAGGCGATCAGGCCCAGTCAGCATGGGTTTATGAAGGGCAGGTCCTGCTTGACTAACCTCATCTCCTTCTATGACAAAGTGACACGCTTAGTGGATGAGGGGAAGGATGTGGATGTGGTCTACCTTGACTTCAGTAAGGCTTTTGACACCGTTTCCCACAACATTCTCCTCAAGAAACTGGCTGCGCGGGGCTTGGACTGGCGTACGCTTCGTTGGGTTAAAAACTGGCTGGATAGCCGGGCCCAAAGAGTTGTGTGAATGGAGTCAAACCCAGTTGGAGGCCGGTCACTAGTGGAGTCCCCCAGGGCTCAGTACTGGGGCCAGTCCTCTTCAATATCTTTATCGATGATCTGGATGAGGGGATCGAGTGCACCCTCAGTAAGTTTGCAGATGACACCAAGTTAGGTGCATGTGTTGATCTCCTCGAGGGTAGGAAGGCTCTGCAGGAGGATCTGGATAGGCTGGAGCGATGGGCTGAGGCCAAGTGTATGAAGTTCAACAAGGCCAAGTGCCGGGTCCTGCACCTGGGGCACAACAACCCCAAGCAGCGCTGCAGGCTGGGAGATGAGTGGTTGGAAAGCTGCCTGGCAGAGAAGGACCTGGGAATACTGGTTGACAGTCAGCTGAATGTGAGCCAGCAGTGTGCTCAGGTGGCCAAGAAGTCCAACAGCATCCTGTCTTGCATAAGAAGCAGCGTGGCCAGCAGGTCTAGGGAGGTGATTGTCCCCCTGTACTTGGCTCTGGTGAGGCCACACCTCGAGTACTGTGTTCAGTTTTGGGCCCCTTGCTACAAGAAGGATGTCGAGGTGCCAAGCGAGTCCAGAGAAGGGCGACGAGGCTGGTGAGGGGTCTGGAAAACAAGTCTTAGGAGAAGCGGCTGAGGGAGCTGGGATTGTTCAGCCTGGAGAAGAAGAGGCTCAGGGGCGACCTTATTGCTCTCTACAGGTACCTTAAAGGAGGCTGTAGCGAGGTGGGGATTGGTCTGTTCTCCCACGTGCCTGGTGACAGGACGAGGGGGAATGGGCGAAAGTTGTGCCAGGGGAGGTTTAGGTTGGCTATTAGGAAGAACTTCTTTACTGAAAGGGTTGTTAGGCATTGGAATAGGCTGCCCAGGAAAGTGGTTGAGTCACCATCCCTGGAGGTCTTTAAGAGACGTTTAGATGTAGAGCTTAGTGATATGGTTTAGTGGAGGACTTGTTAGTATTAGGTCAGAGGTTGGACTGGGTGATCTTGGAGGTCTCTTCCAACCTAGACGATTCTGTGATTCTGTGTGAAATGAATCATCCCTTACTACTGAGTATGAAATGAGATGTGATTTCAGCACACAGTATCAACATTACACCATTCTCATAGAATTACTCCAATACGTGTTGAAATCTTGATCCCACTGAGGTGAAATCCCATTTTTTGACTTCACTGAAAATATCAAGCTGATGGGCCAGTGGCACATATTTCTGTGTGACTACATAGTACACCTACTAACTATTTTGCTGTAGAAAATTTAGATTTAAAGGATATGTTACCTGAGTTGGGTGGAGAGTAAAATTCTTTGTGAGAAAAATATAAGTAGAATTAACCCATTGCTATTGCATTCTTTGTTACAAAACACATTGTGAAAAGCTCTGGCAAATTGTAGAAAATATTTGTTATATTTAAAACACAGTCCTGGTAATTTGTTCTTTGTATGGAACATGGCTTCCAGTGTACGACAATAATAATAATAATAAATTATATATACACACTTAGTGATATTTATATGAGGAAATAGGCATGTATTTTGGCTTTCTGTTATAGACCTTTTCAAATTAATGTTAGGATTAGAATATGACGATTTAGTAATGTTAGGTTCATTCTAAATTTGACAGAAACATTCACTGAGAACTTTGAATTCATGGTATTATCTAGCTATTCTGTGAGAAACCTGTTCCTACATAGACATCTAGGGAATTTATTACATGCATTTCATTCTGAAAGCAAAGAAAAGTACACCACTAATAAGATCCATGGAGAATCATTGCAACAGTGTAAGTATCTGTTTGTGCTGGACATTCACAATGCCCCCAAATCATTGCTATTGTGTCTAACCTGCAAATACAGATATATATATATATATATAGTTTGCTATGAATTCAAAACCTGTTAAAAATAAATAAATATCATTGCATACATTTTAATCTCCATTTTCCAAAAATCAATTAAAAATATCCAGTTTATGGGGGAATTTTTACTAATGTTCATATCAGTTAAGAAAATGAACAGATTTCATCATTTACCAGAGCTGGGCTTTATCTAATCAATCTCATTGCCATTCTTTAGGGTTCTTTTAGAGTTCCATATTGACTTTTGAATACAAAAAAGCAAAACATCATTACAGCTGTGGAAAAGTATAGAATATGTTAATTTCTTCAAATAGCAAAAATCTATAAATGGTAAAACCTTTAGAGGAAATTATGCTTGAAAAAAATAATTTTGCATTAAGGATCTGTTATTGCTTTGATTGCATGTTTATTAGTTTATAATATGTGTGCATATTGGATTGAGCAAGGACATGAAATGCTGATCTAACATAGCAATAAAAGGTATAGTAAATCCTGAGGGGTTTACTATATTATTTTTCACCAGGAAAAGGTGACAAAGCTAATTTAGATATTAGTCTTTATTTCTGGTTTTAGAGTATTTAGAGTATTACCATTAGCAACAAGTAAATGATATATCAACTAAGATGATATATATGGGGAAATTAATAGATTCTTTCCAGGGGAAAAAAAAAAAGTCTCTGAATAAATATATAGAATGTCGTGCTTCAGTGAATGGGAGAGTTTAGGCAACAAGGCAGTATGGACTGGATTACCAAAAAATATCTATTTGTAAATTATATAACCTGTGTTAACATAGTTGTATTAGCATAGTCATCGTTGTATGATGACTAGTAAGCTACTAATAAATTCTTTTTCAAATGTTTGAATAATGCTTGTTGCTATTTTGAATTAGAAAATGCCTTTCATTAAAATAATTATCAAATAGACCAAAATGCTTTGAGACCATCGAAACTCAGCAGTCATTTGCACGGATTTCTAAATAGCTTATTCCTTTTAAAATAATTTGAAATCTATGCAAAGTACCAGAGCAACGTATACATTCGTTTACCACAGAGACAAGGCAACACTAAAATGATTCTGGAAGTTGTGGTTCAGGCTTTGATCCTGCTTGTCCTCTGGAACACATAGGGGAAAAAAAAAAAACTGCAATAGTCCTTTACTTAAGATGTAAACTGACTATATTCTTTTCTTCTTTTCTTTTTTTTTTTCTTATCTTTTTTTCCCTTTTTTCCCCCCCTTTCCCTTTTTTCCCCTCCTTTGTCCCCTTCTTTTTTTTTTTTTTAATTTGCTTTTCTTTTTTTTCCTTCTTTGTTTGGCATGTTATAAAATCATCAGATTTAAGCATTCTCGTGCCCAAAGCATCATCCAGCTTCCTCAGGTGCAGAAGAATGCAACAGATGGCCTTCTTCTTGTCCACTGTATTATTAGTTTAACAATATATGTACAAAGCATAAAAATCTTGCAGTTGCAAAGCAAGAAAAAACAGAGTCATAGCTGACTTTCTGCATGGGGAAAAGTCTTGAATTTTATTGCTATTAACATTTTGTTGTTGTTCATTTGTTTTGCGTTTTAGCAGATGTTATTTGCTACTCAAAAGTTAAAAATTTTCAGTTAAAAAAAAAAAACAAACAAGTTGTCTATACCCTGGCAATCTGTGTTGAAAGAAGTAAAACTGTAGACCTATGATTTACTTTTATGTATAGAATGAGGTAAATAGGATAGAATAGGATAGAATAGAAAGAGTGGAATGGGATAGTATAGTTAGTTGAAAAAAAAAATCATCTATGAAGATCATTGATTCAAATATATATATTTCTTTGTGTCTGTTTACTGTGTTCTGTATTTTAGAATCATAGAATCATAAATATATCCTGATATATCTGATATATCCTGAATTGGAAGAGACCCACAAGGTCTCTGAAGTCCAGCTCCTGGCTCCACAGTAGAACACCCCAAAATTAAACCACGTCTGAGACCATTGTCCAAATGCTACTTGATCTCCAACAGGCCTGATGCCATGACCACTTCCCTGAGGAGACTGTTCCAGTGCCTGACCACCCTCTTGGTTAAGAATCTTGTCTAATATCCAGTCTGAACCTCTCCTGTCACTGCTTTGTGCTGTTCCCTCAGGTCCTATCAGTGGTAAGCAGAGAGAAGAGATCGGTGCCTGCCCCTCCACTCCCCCACCTGAGGAAGCTGTAGGCCACAATGAGGTTTTTCCCTTAAGTGTTTCCCCTCAGTCTCCTCCTTTTTAAGCTGAACCAAGTGACCTCAGCTGCTCCTCATACGTCTTCCCCTCTAGACCTTTTGCCAACTTTGTTGCCTTGCTCTGGGCACTCCCTGATAGTTTTATGTCCGTTATATACTGTGGTACCCAAAACTGCATACAGTGCTTGAAGTGAGGCTGCACCAGCACAGAGTATAGTGGGACAATTACTTCTCTTGACCAGCTAGCAATGCTGTGCTTGATGCACCCCAGGATATGGTTGGCCCTTTTGGCTGCCAGGGCACAGTCAACTTGCTGTCAAACAGAATCCCCAGATCTCTTTCTGCTGGGCTGCTATCCAGACTCTCATCTCCTAATCCGTACATATATCCAAGGTTGTCCCCTTATTGGTACTGAGTCTGGCACTTGCTCTTGTTGAACTTCATACTGTTGGTGATTGCCCACCCTTCTAATAATTCAAGATCTCTCTGCAAGGCCTCTCTACTCTTGAGGGAGTCAACATCTCCACCCAATTTAGTATCGTGTGATAACTTCCTTACTATGCATTCAAGTCCTGCATCCAGATCATTTATAAAAACATTAAAGGTTCCCCAAAATGGAGATTGCTTCCCCAAATGGAGAATGCTTCCCCAAAATGGAGATTTCAGGAACCCCAATCGTGATTGGCTGCCAGCCATTTACTATAAACCTTTGAGACCAACCGATCAGCCAGTTGTCACCCATCCTATTATCTGTCTAGCTGTGTGCTCGATATTTTATACAGAAGGATACTGTGACAAAGAGTATCAAAAGCTTCACTAAAATACAAAATTATTTCATCTTCTGGCTTCCCTTGTTCAACCAGTTGGCAACCTTATCGTAAAAGGAAAGTTAGTTAAGTGGGACTTTTTCCTGGTAAACTTGTGTCTCTCTGAAGTGAGACTGACAGGCCTGTAATTACCAGGGTCTTCTCTTTCTTGCCCTTTGTGAAAGCTGGGAGTACATCTACTAGCTTCCAGTCAATTTGGACCTCTCCAGATCCACAAGACCACTGGAAAATATTGAGAGGTCTCGTAATGACATCAGCCAGATCTTTCAGCACCCTGGGATGAGCCCCATAAACTTATATGTATCCAGCTGGAACACCAAATCCCATACAAATTCAGAGTTGGCTGGGAGTATATCCTTCCTGCAGTCACAATCCTATCGACTCAAGGCTCTGAGGGTCCCAGGTTCTATCATCAGTGTTGAAAACAGAGATGAAGAAGACATTAAATATCTCTGCTTTGTCCATGTCTATATTTGTGAGGTGACCATACTCACCAAGTAATGTAACAATTTTATCTCTGGACCTCCTTTGCTGTTAACATACTTACAGAAGCCCTTATTGTTGTCCCCCACAGTACTGGCCATCTTCAAATCTAATTGAGCTTTGGCTGCACGAATTTTCTCCCTGTAATGATGAACAGCATCTCTCTAGTCCTCCCATGTCATCTGGCCTTGCTTCTAGTGTCCATACACTTTTCCATCTAAACTCTAGAAAAAAATCTCTGGGCAGCCATGCCATTCTTCTCCACTAGTTTGACTTTCGACACTTTAGAATCGTCTGGTCCTGCACTCTTAAGAGATGGCTCTTAAAAGGTGACTGTCAATGATGGACCCCAATACCTTAAGAAGCAAATTCCCAGGGGACCTTACTAAATAACTCCCTGTGTAGTTGTGGTGGTTTTACTTGGGTGGGCGGCCAAGCTCCAACACAACCGCTCTCTCACTCCCCCTCCTCAAAGAGGAATGGGGAGAAAATACGATGAAAAGGGCTCAAGGGTTGAGACAAGGATGAGGAGATAGCGCAGTAATTATCGTGACAGGCAAAACAGAATCAGCACAGGGAGATAGTAAGATTTATTACTTATTACTAACAAGCTAGAGAAGTGATAAACAAAGGAAAGAAACCAAAAGCACCTTCCCCACCACCCACCCTCTTCCACCTCCTCCCCCCCTGAGCGGCGCAGGGGAACAGGGGAATGGGGGTTATGGTCAGTCTATAGCGCTTCTTCGCCGCCCCTCCTTCTCAGTCACTCTTGTCCCCTGTGCTGTGGGGTCCCTCCCATGGGATGCAGTCCTTACTGAACTGATCCAGCGTGGGCTTCCCACAGGCAGCAGCTCTTCATGAACTGCTCCAGATATGGGTCTGTACCACGGGGTCCATCCTTCAGGAGCAAACTGCTCCAACCTGGATCCCCCACGGGCAGCAGCTCCTGCCAGGTCACCTGCTCCTGTGTGGTCTCATCTCCATGGGCTACAGGTCTGGCCCAGAATCTACTCCGGCAGGGGTCTTCCACAGGCCGCAGTCTCCGTCGGTGCAGGTCCACCTGCTCCACCATGGTCTCCTCCACAGGCTGCAGCATGGAACCCTGCTCCGCCATGGTACTCAATGGGCTGCAGCGGGACAGCCTGCTTCACCATGGTCCTCTCCACAGGCCGCAGGGGACTTCTGCTCCGGCGCCTGGAGCACCTCTCCCCCTCCTTCTTCACTGACCTTGGCGCCTGTGAGGCTGTTCCTCACTCTGCTCACTCTCCCAGCTGCTGTGTGGCGCAGCATTTTTTTTTCCCTGTCTTAAATATGCTCTCACAGAGGCGCAAAACAACATCGCTTATTGGCTCGGCTCTGGTCAGCAGTGGGACCCTTACCTAACATGGGGCAGCTTCTAGATTCTTCTCACAGAAGCCACCCCTATGGCCCCCTGCTACCTTGCCGCGTAAACCCACTACAGCAGTCTGAAGACTCCTTTTCTTCCTTGACCTGTTTGTATGAGCTGTGCGAAAATCCCAGTTATGTCTGGGAAGTTAAGTCATGCATAGGGACAAAAGAAGCTGATCTAGATATATCTCTTAATTCTTTAAAGAATAATTCATCCGTGTCATCATCCTGGCTGGGTGACCAGTAGTAGGTTCTCAGAATGACATCCACTTTATTTGTTTGTCCCTTAATCCTCTACTGGAATTTGGCATTAGGTTTTTATTTTCATACCTGTCTTTTCCTAATTCAGTGCATTATACTGTTAAACTGCCTGGCAACCGGCATTTCACAGTATTTTTTTTCTTTATAAATTCAAGTTACTGAGTTAATTTTTAGTAAATAATAATAATAATAATAATCACCTTGCAGGAGTCTTTCGGAAAATAATTGAACTACTAGCTTTATAAAGTTTTCTCTCTACCTTTCTTCTTTCTCTGAATTCCAAATATAATGTACTAACTAAATCCACTGAGAATTAGATCAGTGATGTATTTGGCATAATTTGCAGCTTCAACATCTCTGAAAAACAGCATGAACATTGATCTGGACCTGGAAAATAATTAAGATAAATTACTGTGATGTACTCACTCACTGTAGAAAACAGATTACCATGTAGTAAGAAAGTTAAACTTTTTTTTTTTTTATACACGTGCACACACATACATACAAAGTAAAAGTCAGAGTGAAGGGCGGGAGGGGCAGGGTAGGGGGAGTATTTCTTGCCTTTCCAGAGCTGTAATTTCACCAGATTTAGGGCATATAATATAATTATAATAGAGCTCTGATTTTTAGAGTTAACCTCCAACAGCAATAGAAAGATTTAGAGTGATAATTCACATCTTTTTTTTTTTTTTCTTTTTTTCTAACCACAAGAAGAGAATAGCATTAATTTAACCAATTATTCCAAGGCCTTGGGCTTTGCCCTTCAGGTAAATGCAGTGCTTTTGTAATGAAGATTTTGTTATAAATATTCTAACCTCATAAATAAATAATTTAATAAATAATAGATAAATAATCTTCTGAAAGTTGTTTTTCTCCTGGTTTTCTTTTCTGAATGTAATTGCTTGTTCTATATTGATCCATTCTGCTGTATTTTTACTTAAAAAAAAAAAGGCTTCTATTTCAGCCAATATTTTTCTCTTGTTCATAAGCAATAAGATGGCAATTAGAAGTGCTAATGGTCTGAGCTTTTTCCCAAAATTGAAATATATATTTTTAAAAATCAATAATTTAGTGCATTTAAACTATTTAGAAAAGCTCTTTAATCTTCACACTGTATTGCAATGTCTAGGTTACATATGCTTAGCATACCCACAATATCACAGAATCATAGAATCATAGAATCATAGAATAATAGAATGTCTCAGGTTGGAAGGGACCTCAAAGATCATCTAGTTCCAACACGCCTGCCATAGGCAGGGACGCCACCCACTAGATCAGGTTGCTCAGGGCCTCATCCAACCTGGTCTTGAACACTTCCAGGGGTGACGAGGCATCCACAACCTCTCTGGACAAACTGTTCCAATTCCTCACCACTCTCTAAGTAAAGAATTTCCTCTTAACCTCTAAGCTATATCTCCCACCTTTTAGTTTAAAACCATTATCCTTTGTCCTGTCATTATCTACCTGAGTAAAGAGTCCTTCTCCATGCTTTTTATAAGACTCCTTGAAGTATTGAAAGGCTGCAATGAGATCATCCCAGAGCCTTCTCTTCTGTAGGCTGAATAGCCCCAGCTCTCTCAGCCTGTCTTTGTAGGAGCGGTTCTCCAGCCCCTTGATCATCTTTGTGGCCCTCCTTTGGACCTGCTCTAGCAGCTCCACATCCACGTCCTTCTTGTGCTGAGGGCTTCAGACCTGGACACAGTACTTCAAGTGGGGCCTCAGAAGGGCAGAGTAGAAGGGCACAGTCACCTCCCTTGACCTGCTGGCCACTCCCCTTTTGATGCAGCCAGAATGGCCTTCTGGGCTGCAACCACGCACTGCTGGCTCGTGTCAAGCTTTTCATCCACCACAACCCCCAAGTCCTTCTCTGCAGGGCTGCTGTCAATGAATTCTTCACCCAGACTGTGCTCATGTCTGGGATTGCCCCAACCCAGGTGCAGCACATTTCACTTTGACTTGTAGAACTTCATTAGGTTCACGTGGGCCCAAATCTCAAGTTTGTCCAGGTCCATTTGGATGGCTTCCCTTCCTTCTATTGTACCAACCACACCACTCAGCTTGGTGTCATCTGCAAACTTGCTGAGGGTGCACTCAGTACCACTGTCTGTGTTGTTGATAAAGATATTAAACGTTACCAGTCCCAGGTCAGACCCCTGAGGTACACCAATTGTCACTGGGCTCCACTTGGACATAGATCCATTCATCACCACTCTCTGGGTGCAACCCAGGAAGATAATTTTTGTTATAAACAGCTTACAATAAATACACCCACTGAAACGTGTTATAGAACTAAATATGAAATGACCCTCATGTTGAAAATTTTAGTTTAGGAAGTAGTAGTGATAGCTTGGTGAGAAGATTGTTGTAAGTGCAGTATAATAAATATAAATTTTACAGGAAGCTAGAGGAAAAAGTGACAATACTGTCTTTCAAGATGCTTAAAAAATCAAGTCAATAATGTTTTCACAATAAAGATATAAGAATGAGAAATTTTAGCTAAAATATGCATTGGCTGCCAATTATCAGTATTGAAAGACAGGACCTACAAATTTAGAATCTATTCTCCAGGTTCTTGAAATGAGGTGTATTATTATTGTTATTATTGTTACTATTATTAATTTGTACTATTTTTATGGACTATTTATGCAGTAAGTCCCATACAGAGGACACTTCTCCACTGTTAAGACAGTTTGCTGAAATAAGCACTTTGTCTTTCCCTCTGGCGAAATCTTTCTTTGACCTTTGACTTAAGGAGTTGAGACTCCTGGGTTAGCTTGCATGCCTACTTTTATAGAGCTAAATCTAGTTGAGATAAATCCTACCGCTATGTAAAGCAGCCAGTTTAACTCTATCAAGCAAATTACTGAAAGTAAACAAATAGTATACTGCCAAGTAGACATTAATCATATACAAAGACATCTTCTTAACATACCTCTTTGATATTTCCATACTTCTTTACCTCCTCCATAAGTGTAAGAGGTCGGCTTAAAGCAAAGAGTAGTGTGAGTTGCAAAGCTTACAATTTTATCGTAGTACTCAGTATAATTATTCACATGGAACTTTCATTGACTTAACGAAGAATGATATCTATGAGGAAGAGGAGGCTCAGATTTGTCACTTTAGTTGCACATACTGTTTTCTAATCACTATATGCTAATAATAGTGATATTTTTACAAAAAAAAAAAAATATGAATCGTATTTGTTTGATTGTTCTGTTTCTACTGTTTAATAGTTGACATATTACGTATTACAGAAAAGAACAAATGTTCTGTAGTTTAAAACAGCAGGCTATAACTGATGATGAATATGCCATTCAGGAGCAAAGCACTGACTACAGTAAGATTTCATTATTTTAAGTGCTATTTGTGTGGCGTATTCAGAGAATTACAAAAGCGTGTTGACAGTTTTTCAGCTTTGAAACTTTTTTACTCCATTTTAATTTCACTTATGATATATTTTCAATGCATTACATTTTTCTCTTGAGACATACAATATATAAAGAAACTAAATTATGCTATATACTTGGCCTCTGTGTTTCAACTGCTGTTTCCAAAAAGATTAAGGTAAACTGCAGCATCCTGCAAATGTAATATTGAATCCACCAGTGTGTCTTCCTGGGGAGCAGCCATCTCCAGGAATTACACACTCTCAGATACTACTTTAGAATGAGTGTTGCTTGTTTCTCTAAGACGTTCTTCTCAGAAATGTTTGAGGGTTGTTGGTCTATAACACTGCTGCTATTTTACTTTTTATCTATCTATCTATCTATCCATCCATCTATTTATTTTTCCTGAAAGAGCCATCATAACTGTGATGTCTGTTTCAGAGGAGCTATAGCTGAGAATCATGAGCCAAAACAGATGGAGCTCTTCTGAACAGAACTCTAGTTCGGAAATTTTAACTATGCAATCTGAAGCATCTGTCTATGCCTTTAGTGGTTTCTGGGTTGCCAGTTTTTTAGCCAGGTAACACTAGGACACCACATACTGTCAGCAGAGCAACAAAGAATTTTTCATAGTTCATTAAACTCCCTCAAATGGAACAGAAAGGAAGCTGAAAGCTGGAAGACTGTACTGAGCCCTGCATTGTCTTACTATATTGCTGTCAGTAACCTTGCTAACTTAATCTCTACATTATTTGCAATTACTACAATACGGATATAATCCCAAAGTAGAGTTTGTCTACATCTTGAATTGTCCAAATTCTCACAACTACTTTCATCTAAGCACTTATGTTTAGGGAATGCCTTGACTATAAAATGTTCTTAGAAAGACTAGTTTTGCTATAGATATCTACACAAAAAATATCTGGAGTTAAGTAAGGTAACCTGCACTGTGAATGTTAGATATTAAAATTCTGTATCTTTTTATAGAGGTTTTCTACATTTAAATATCTAGGTTTACTGCGTTTAGATATCACTGATAATGGCAGCAGCACCAAGAGCAGAGGCTACAGTAATTATCCTAGGAAGTATATATAAAAATCAGAGGCACTTAGGGCCTCAACAGTATTCATTTACTGTGGTAGTCCTATCCTGTCTTAAGCAATGTGTCTAAGGTTATAAAAATGACCGCTAAAAACAGAAACTCCATCCACACTTTTTTTTGCCTCTCTGAAGAGAGAATTGATTGAAATAATATTTTTCCCTGCAGTGTTATCTAGGCATTGATATATATATGAAATGTCTGCAAAAAATCAATTATTTTTGAGTAACTAAAAATAAGTGTTATTGCAGCATTTTACTAAATTAATTTTTACCATCAAAGACTATAAAAGAGATCGTAAATGAGAATTTATCTTGTTGAAGTGATGAGACATTAATACATTGTAAATTGTGCTATTGAATGGTACACAAAGAAGGTGAGAAGCTGCTAGTCTCAAATCATTAAAGATTCAAATAAATGTGTGAACAAATATCAAACGAAAACAGTTTGAAGTGTATCAATTATGGAGAAATACTCCTTGGAAATAGCAGACAATTCTTCTCAAAATACATTTATTCAACTCTAATCTGTGCAAATGTGAAACAAATTAAACTATTAATCTTTCTTCTTAATGTAAATCAATTCAATTGTGTATGAACTGATAAGGAGTTGGCAAGGTCTTTAATTCTAAAAGGTGTTGAATATTTGGGACATTCACCTGTCTTCTGGCATTCTTGACATTCTCATTATCTCTCCCTAAGAACCTTTTATGTTATTATCCATCCCTTACGCACATTAGTCCTGCCAGATCTTATTGGTCAGGATAGAACTCTGCAGCATTGCTTTTGTGTCTTGTTTACTAGAAGGTCAGCAATTCTGTAAAAATCATTGACAGATTCCATGCTCTAACCTCATTGCTTACCAACTTGTGTAATTGCTGCAAATACAATACAATACAATAATTAACTTCACTTTTTAGTGTTGTCATCAAAAAGTTACATCCAAAATAATTATTTTTTCTTATATGTATATATCACAAATGTTTGTTTAACTTATTAAAAATGATAATAAAATGTGTGTTTGTTATACTACACAGCACGCTGCAATAAAAGCAAGGAACCTGCTTGTACATTGTCAGGTGGGACATATAAGACATTGCCAGAGACATGGACTTAAGAAAGAAAATATTGAGTAGGTGAGATGACAGTTGTAAGTTTCCATGGCTATATGTTTACGCTTTTCTTTCAGAAGGATTTCTTTAAGTCACAAGTATAGGCTGGGAGACAAGTGGCTAGAGAACAACGCAGAAGAAAGGAATCTAGGTGTGCTGGGTGACAGTGGGCTCAACATATGTCAGCAGTGTGCTTTGGCAACCAAGGATGCATTTAAAACAGCATAGCTGGCAGGTCAAAAGAGGTGATTCTCCCTCTGTATTTAGAGTTGGTGTGGCCTCACCTCAAATATTGTGTTCAGTTCTGTGCTTCACAGTGGCTGTCTATATTAGAGAGTGTTTTGATGTTGTGGAACACGAGGCTGAGACTGGGAATGATAAGGTTGAGTCCCTATGGGTTAGGATCGGCGGGAAGACCAACAAGGCAGGCATCCTGGTAGGGGTCTGTTACAGACCGCCAAACCAGGATGAGGAGATGGATGAGGAATTCTACAGGCAGCTGGCAAAAGCTGCAAAATCGTCAGCTCTTGTCCACGTGGGGGACTTCAACTTCCCAGACATATCCTGGACATGCTATACAGCTCAGAGGAAGCAGTCTAGGAGGTTTCTGGAGAGCGTGGAAGATAGTTTCCTGATTCAGCTGGTTAATGAGCCTACCAGGGGAGGTGCCCCGCTAGACCTTCTGTTCACAAACCGAGAAGGACTGGTGGAAGATGTGGTGGTCTGGAGCTGTCTTGGGCACAGTGACCACAAAATGGTAGAGTTCTCTATTCTTGGCGAAGTCAGGAGGGGGACCAGTAAAACCGCTGTCTTGGACTTCCGGAGGACAGACTTTGAGCTGTTCAGGACAGTGGTTGGCAGAGTCCATTGGGAGGCAGTTCTGAAGGGCAGAGGAGTCCAGGGAGGCTGGGCACTCCTCACGAAGGAAATCTTAAAGGCTCAGGAGCAGTCTGTCCCCACGTGCCCAAAGACAAGCTGGCATGGAAGAAGACTGGCCTGGCTGAACAGAGAGTTGTGGTTCGAGCTTAGGAAAAAAAAGAGGGTTTATGATCTTTGGAAAAGAGGGCAGGCCACTCAGAAGGATTATAAGGATGTTGTAAGGGTGTGCAGGGACAAAATTAGAAGGGCCAAAGCTCATCTGGAGCACAATCTGGCTACTGCCGTTAAAGATAACAGAAAATGTTTTTATAAATACATCCACACAAAAAGGAGGACTACGGAGAATCTCCATCCTTTACTGGATGCGGGGGGAAACTTAGTGACAAGAGATGAGGAAAAGGCTGAGGTGCTTAATGCCTTCTTTGCCTCAGTCTTTAGTGGCAAAACCAGTTGTTCTCTGGATACCCAGTAGTCTGAGCTGGTGGAAGGGGATGGGGAGCAGGATGTGGCCCTCACTATCCACGAGGAAATGGTTGACGACCTGCTACAGCACTTAGATGTACGCAAGTCGATGGGGCCGGATGGGATCCACCCGAGGGTACTGCGAGGACTGGCGGAGGAGCTGGCCAAGCCGCTTTCCATCATTCATCAGCAGTCCTGGCTGTCGGGGGAGGTCCCAGTCAACTGGTGGCTAGGAAATGTGATGCCCATCTACAAGAAGGGCTGGAAGGTTGACCCGGGGAACTATAGGCCTGTTAGTTTGATGTCAGTGCCAGGGAAGCTCATGGAGCAGATTATCTTGAGTGTCACCACGCAGCACTTGCAGGGCAACCAGGCGATCAGGCCCAGTCAGCATGGGTTTATGAAAGGCAGGTCCTGCTTGACTAACCTGATCTCCTTCTATGACAAAGTGACACACTTAGTGGATGAGGGAAAGGCTGTGGATGTGGTCTACCTTGACTTCAGTAAGGCTTTTGACACCGTTTCCCACAACATTCTCCTCAAAAAACTGGCTGCTCGTGGCTTGGACTGGCGTACGCTTCATTGGGTCAAATCCAGTTGGAGGCCGGTCACTAGTGGAGTCCCCCGGAGCTCAGTACTGGGGCCAGTCCTCTTTAATATCTTTATCGATGATCTGGATGAGGGGATCGAGTGCACCCTCAGTAAGTTTGCAGATGACACCAAGTTAGGTGCATGTGTCGATCTCCTCGAGGGTAGGAAGGCTCTGCATGTGGATCTGGATAGGCTGGACCGATGGGCTGAGGCCAACTGTATGACGTTCAACAAGGCTAAATGCCGGGTCCTGCACCTGGGGCACAACAACCCCAAGCAGAGCTGCAGGCTAGGAGATGAGTGGTTGGAAAGCCGCCTGGCAGAGAAGGACCTGGGAGTACTGGTTGATAGTCGGCTGAATATGAGCCAGCAGTGTGCTCAGGTGGCCAAGAAGGCCAACAGCATCCTGTCTTGTATAAGAAGCAGTGTGGCCAGCAGGTCTAGGGAAGTGATTGTCCCCCTGTACTCGGCTCTGGTGAGGCCGCACCTCAAGTACTGTGTTCAGTTTTGGGCCCCTCGCTACAAGAAGGACAAGAGCTACAAGAGGTGCTCGAGCGAGTCCAGAGAAGGGCGACGAGGCTGGTGAGGGGTCTGGAGAACAAGTCTTAGGAGGAGCGGCTGAGGGAGCTGGGATTGTTCAGCCTGGAGAAGAGGAGACTCAGGGGAGACCTCATCGCTCTCTATAGGTACCTTAAAGGAGGCTGTAGAGAGGTGGGTGTTGGTCTATTCTCCCACGTGCCTGGTGACAGGACGAGGGGGAATGGGCCAAGTTGTGCCAGGGGAGGTTTAGGTTGGATATTAGGAAGAACTTCTTTACTGAAAGGGTTGTTAGGCATTGGAATGGGCTGCCCAGGAAAGTGGTTGAGTCGCCATCCCTGGAGGTCTTTAAAAGACTTTTAGATGTAGTCCTTAGTGATATGGTTTAGTGGAGGTTTTGTTAGTGTTATGACAGAGGTTGGACTAGATGATCTTGGAGGTCTCTTGCAACCTAGACGATTCTGTGATTCTGTGATTCTGTGATTCTGTGATTCGATTCTGTGATTCTCTTCTCTTCTCTTCTCTTCTCTTCTCTCTTCTCTTCTCTTCTCTTCTCTTCTCTTCTCTTCTTCTCTTCTCTTCTCTTCCTCTTCTCTTCTCTTCTCTTCTTCTTTCCTTTCTTCTTTCTCTCTTCTCTTCTCTTCTCTTTCTCTTCTCTTCTCTTTTCTCTTCTCTTCTCTTTTCTCTTCTCTTCTTCTCTTCTCCCCTTCTCCCCTCCCCTCCCCTCCCCTCCCCTCCCCTCCCCTCCCCTCCCCTCCCCTCCCCCCCTCCCCTCCCCTTCCCTTCCCTTCCCTTCCCTTCCCTTCCCTTCCCTTCCCTTCCCTTCCCTTCCCTTCCCTTCCCTTCCCTTCCCTTCCCTTCCCTTCCCTTCCCTTCCCTTCCCTTCCCTTCCCTTCCCTTCCCTTCCCTTCCCTTCCCTTCCCTTCCCTTCCCTCCCTTCCCTTCCCTTCCCTTCCCTTCCCTTCCATTTGAATTTAGGTTGAAAACAATGTTGATAACACACTAATATTTTAGTTGTTACCGAGCAGTACTTACACTAAGCCAAGGACTTTTCAGCTTCTCCTACTGCCCTACCAGTGAGGAGGCTGGGGATGAAGAAGAAGCTGTTAGGGGACAGAAATAGGACAGCTGACGCAAACTGGCCAAAGGGATATTCCGTACCTTATGATGTTGAGCAATAAAACTGAGGGAGGTTAGCTGGGGGTGGGAGGTAGGGGCATGCAGTTGCCCAGGAACTGTCTGGCCATCAGTTGGCTGGTTGTGAAGAGTTGCATTGTGCATCATTTTTATTTTTGTTTGTTTTTCCATTTCTCTCCTGTAATTTTCTCCTGATTTCTCTTTTGAGTGCACCCTCAGTAAGTTTGCAGATGGCATCAAGTTAGGAGGGAGTGCTGATCTGATTGAAGGTAGGAAGGCTTTGCAGAGGGATTTGGATAGGCTGGATTGATGGACCAAGGTCAGTTGTATGAGGTTCAACAAGACTAAGTGCTGGATCTTACACTTTGGTCACAACACCATGCAACACCACAGGCTTGGGGAAGAGTGGCTGGAAAATTGCCTGGCAGAAAAAGAACCTGGGAGTGTTGGCTGATAACCAGCTGAATATGAGCCAGCAGTGTGCTCAGATGGCCAAAAGGGCCAAGAGCATCCTGGCTTGCATCAGAAATAGTGTGGCCAGCAGGACTAGGGAAGTGATTGTCCCCCTGTATTTGGCTCTGGTGAGGCCACAGCTTGAATACTGTGGTTCAGTCATGGGTCCCTCATTACAGGAGAGACATCAAGGTACTGGACCATGTCCAGATAAGGGCAACAAATCTGGTGAAGGGTCTAGAGAACATGTCTTATGAGGAGCAGCTGAGGGAACTGCGGTTATTTAGCGTAGAGAAAAGGAAGCTCAGGGAAGACCTTATCACTCTCTGCAGCTACCTCATAGGAGGCTGTAGGAGGGTGGGGGTTGGTCTGTTCTCTCAAGCAACAAACAATGGAACAACAGGAAATGATCTCAAGATGCACCAGGGGAGGTTTAGTCTGTATATTAGGAAAAATTATTCACTGAAAATGTTGTGAAGCATTGGAATGGGCTGCCCTGGAAAGTTGTTGAGTCATCACCCCAGAGGTATTCAAAAGGTGTGGTGCTTAGGGATATGGTTTAATGGTTGACTTGGCAGTGCTAGGTTAATGGTTGGAGTAGATGATCTTGCTGGTTATTTGCAAGAGGCCAACCTCCAGGTCCCCACAACTTCCTTTCAGGTGGTTGTAGAGAGTAATAAGGTCTCCCCTGAGCCTTTTCTTCTCCAGACTGAACAGCCCCAGTTCCCTCAGCTGATCCTCACAGGACTTGTGTTCCAGGCCCTTCACCAGGTTCGTAGCCCTTCTCTGGACATGATCCAGGGCCTCAATGTCCTTCTTGTAGTGAGGGGCCCAAAGCTGAACACAGTACTTGAGGTGCAGCCTCACCAGAGCAGAGTACAAGGGGACGATCACCTCCTTGGTCCTGCTGGCTACACTATTCCTGATACAAGCCAGGATGCCGTTGTCCTTCTTGGCCACCTGGGCACACTGCTGGCTCATGTTCAGGCGAGCATCAATCAGCACCCCCAGATCCCTTTTCCTTTGCACAGCTTTACAGCCACTCTGCCCCAAGCATGTGGCGCTGCATGGAGTTGTTGTGGCCAAAGTGCAGGACCCAGCACTTAGCCATGTTGAACCTCATCCCATCGGCCTCTTCCCAGTGACCCAACCTGTCCAGGTCCCTCTGCAAGGCCTTCCTACCCTCCGTCAGACTGATACTTCCTCCCAACTTGGTGTCATCTGCAAACTTCCTGAGGGTACACTCAATTACCTCATCCAAATCATCAGTAAAGATATATAAGAGGATGTGCCGCAATACCAACAGCCTGGGAACAAATGTTATGCTGGTCTTCACTAAAAAGTGTTCTCAGGTGCTTAGCTAGGAGCTTAAACTAAGCTATCAAAGGTTGAGAAGCACTACCTTGTCATATAGTTTTGCCAGACAAGTTTATTAGTGGGTCTTTGAATTCATGATGACACGTGTAGGGGAGGTTTAGGTTAGAAATTAGGAGACATTTCATCTCAGAAAGAGTAGTCAGGCATTGGAACGGGTTGCCTAGGGAAGTGGTGGCGTCACTGTCCCTGGAGGTGTTTCAAGGAAAGATTGGACGTGGTGCTTAGGGGCATGCTTGAGTGGGTGACATTGGTGATGGTGGGTGATGGTTGGACCAGATGATCTTGAAGATCTCTTCCAACCTTAATGATTCTATGATTCTATATCCCCTATGAGACTTAGTATCTCCTTGCTTATTTACCCATGGCTGCATAAGGTGGTTGCCTTGCTTTATCTTTATGCTTTTGATAGTGTCCAAATCATTTTGTGAAACTTAACAAAAGAGACTATAAAACAGAGAGTAAGACATTATGAAGTTCATAGGATGTAGTAAATGTATATTTCAGATCATTGTGGAGACAGTAATATTAATAATAATTTATTTTTATTAATGTATTATATATATGTGCATATATATGTAAGTACAATGGTAATATTTTACAATAGTAAATGTGCAATGATTACAAAGCTTCAAGATCAGGAATTAAAGGAATGAGCTTGTGCATATTTGCATGCAATTTTCAATATATGTCAAAGCCATTGTGTTATATTTATCTCACCTAACTTGAGGCACAGACACAGCTGAGGCTCCTGAGTTAAGATTTTTTTTATGATTACCATTGACTGGAGCTGAATTATTTTTTCACTTCTCTGCATGATAACTACAAAACTAATAATATGGGAAATTTGAAGGGCGTTCAAAGAAAAGAAGGTACTTGAACAATGAGATTGTATGCAGTAGTGTGCTGGATGAACCTGGCATGATTTGCTACTTATTTGCTTCAAGACACAAATCATTTACCAGTTTATCAGGCCCATTACTTGCATTTAACTTGTCATATAAAATAACCTACCACTCCTCCACCTTTCAGAATCTCCCTGACATACAGATAGATCATTTAGTCATATTCAGTCAATGGAAGCAATGACAGAACCATTTACATCTCTAATTCTGATAAGAATTTTCACAATAGTTATATATTTAATCCTGGAGATGGTTATATGTTTTCCCACAGAGCATGTTAGCTTTGACCTAACAACTCACTAATATGGCTTTCTGGCTTCGATGCTAATGCTGATCTATAAGCAGTCAACTTGAAACACAGACACAGTGTGTTTCTCTTCCAATAATGTCTTTTATATTCTTAATGAATTTGTTCTGGCAGAGGAGCTATAAGGAATATGGAGGAAAAAAAAAAAAAAAAAGGCTTTTGCCAAATTGCTGCTTCTGCATTTCATGGACTAGTAAGAAACTCGTGATCTTTTGGAAAGCTGGTAAGAAGGCTGGACATTTGGTAACCAATTCCTAGTTATTTTATGCTAAATAAAAGTTTTTTTAACAGAAATCTTTAAAGTCTTTGTGGACCAGGCAGTTATCAGTCAGGTATTGCTATTTGAAATGGTCTGATCCTCATTGTTGCTGAGCTGCTTATTCACTGTTTTGTTGTTATTTATTTATTTATTTGAATGGGTTTGTACTTTTTCATGCATTTTTTTCTCCTCTTGAATCCTTTACTTAACAGCTATGCACAGATCAACGATCTTACTTCTGTCTGCAATTTTAGTTAACCAATTGTGTCTCACACGGCTCTGTTTGGTGTACTTCTTCATGTAATTTTCTCAGAATTTCGCATTCCTCTCAGAAGCCTGAGAGGAGGATTCACTGTTGTGCTATACTAAAACTAAATCTAGAATCACAGAATGGATGCCCTGGGAAAAAACTCTGATAGAGTTATCATACTAGGAAATAAAAGGACATCACCATTCAGTTCTAGTTCTTCCAATGATTTATGATTGTTTTCTGAAATCATTCAATAATCCAGTGTATTAGCATTTATTTATTTATTTATTTATTTATGATGGACACAAATAGCCCTAGCCCTTCCTTGAAATTTTGTGTTTGTGGTTATGGCATTTATCTTTTTGGGTAACGATTAGACAGGAAGTGACTAAACATCTACATGCCATTGGGAAGTATTGAATACATTCCTTATTGTTCTTTGCTTGCACATGCAACGTTGCTTCACCTGTTGAACTGTCTTTATCCTTGCCCATTAGTTTTCAGCTTTTGCCTGTGTGAATTTCCCCCAGTCCTGCTGGGGGAGAGTGAGCGAGTAGATGGGTTCTTAGTTACTGGCCAGGGTCAACCCACCACAGCATCCCATCCCTATTAGACAATATTAGATGAATGTTTATCTGATTAACTATTGCCATTCTTTTGTTCCTATGATCAGGTGATTAGTTGTCTTCTTGTTTGTTTGTTTTGAATGTCAGAATTGAACAGAGATTTTATTATGTTACAAAATTTATTAATTTGTAAAAGCGAATGCTACAAATATATGAAATGTACTTCAAAATGTCAAGATACCACTGTTCACCATATCTAATTCTGGATTTAGCTGTGGATGGGCTGTAAATAGGAGTTATGATGAGAAAAGATAGTCAAGCATTTCAGAATGCCATGGCCAAAGCAGCCTCATCTAAAAAATACAGGTAAATGTATTTTGCTGATGAATGAATGATGATGTCTGTCTGCCAGATTTAGTATACTATACCGTATAGAATAGTGTGTTCTGTAATGTATCACTGCCAAATTACAGCTGACGCTTTTTCATCTCTCCTCTACACATTGCGATCTTAGCTGTACAGAATATTAAGTAACAGAAGTTAAATTTGAATTATTGATTTTGTAAATCTGAACTTTGTTTACTAAGTTATCAAGTAGGACTGCAATACTTATTATTATCAATTTCCACTACTACTGAAGAGCCATCAACATCTTTGCTGAGCTGCTTGGATTTGAGTATAAATGTATAAGCCTTACATTATTCTGTACTTGATCTTTGGAGATTCCTGCATTGTCTGCAAAAAGGAAAAGAAGAAATATACAATAAACTCCAATTTCAATGTTACCCAGTAGAAGAGTTAAGAATTTTTTTTCGGAGTGTCATAGAAGCTAAATGAGTTTGGAAAGATAAACATGTGAAGAAATTTAGAGAATAAACTTCATTTTGTATGGCTATTACAAATCACCAGACTAGAAACTGTACAAGGTAAATAAGGCACTGGTATGTAAATAACTTGGGAGCTATTGTTTTACATTAGTAGCTTGACATTAATAGATCAAATTTGGTGAAGCCTTAGGCCACAGCATCAAGTCCCTGTAACCTGAACCTGGTATGTAGTGGTGATTGAGCAACACTGACTGGCATTGTGTTGGGGTCTGGGAGGTGCAGATGCAGGAAGGGAGGATGTAGTGACCAAGGATGGTGCTAGAAGAGAGCCATACCTGGGAAATAACAGAAGCCATCCTGTCCCACAACAAAGAACTGACAATCTGAAGGAACGGAATGTATATGTATCAAGAACTGGCTGAACTATATTTGAGGAAATGAAGATAGTACGGGTATAAGAACACAGGGAAAATCTTGAGTGGGGTCTCTCTCCTTGGAGGCACCCAGCTTGAGCTGACATATGAGTACCATTAAATTATCACTGCTTTAAATAAGAGCCAACTCTCTGAGTGAATTCCAGATGCCTGGGTAGACCCATTCTGCTATGTGAAACAATGGGATCCCCTAATAACTGTAATGTATTTAGGATTATACTTTGTTATGCTCTACCACAGAGCGTTTATATTCATCAGAGCAACTGCAGCTCAGATAGGATTCAAAGTGTCATTTATTTACCGGTGGTGATAATGACAAACAAATCCCTTACTCACTGCATTGTGCAAGCTCAGAAGCAAAACTGAAGGACATCTCAAAACATGAATGCAGCTCAATACATGTAATTATTTTGTGGTGTTTTCTCATAAAATGAGTGAAATAGGACTGAGCAAAAATCTTACTACACATTTAACTTTTTCAATAATTTGTTTTTTAACTTAGAATAATAATAATATGCCATATAAGATGGTTGATTCTGTGGGGAAGAGTTGAAAGATGAGAGATGCATTCTGAGTGGATGACTTCAGTGTCTATAGTCTGTCGTGTCCCCCTGTACTCTGTTCTGGTGAGGCCACACCTCAAGTACTGTGTTCATCTTTGGGCCCCTCACTACAAGAAAGACATCGAGGCCCTGGAGCACGTCCAGAGAAGGGCTACGAAGCTGGTGAAGGGCCCAGAACACAAGTCCTATGAGGAGCAGCTGAGGGAACTGGGGTTGTTTAGTCTGTAGAAAAGGAGGCTCAGGGGAGACCTTCTTACTCCCTACAACTGCGTGAAAGGAAGGTGTGGGGAGCTGGGAGTTAGCCTCTTTTTTTCTCTGATAACTAGTGATAGGACTAGAGGGAATGTCCTCAAGTTGTGCATGGGGAGGTTTAGGTTAGAAATTAGGAGACATTTCTTCTTAGAAAGAGTAGTCAGGCATTGTAACGGGTTGCTCAGGAAAGTCGTAGCATCACCGTCCCTGGCAGTGTTTAAGGAAATGTTGGATGTGGTTCTTAGTGACATGGTTTAGTGGGTGATATTGGTGGTAGGGGTATGATTAGACCAGATAATCTTGGAGGTCTTTTACAACCTTAATGATTCTATCAAGGCAACATCAGTTCTGACTACTATTCATTAAGAATAGATACTAGGTACTTGTACCACTGAATTGAATATATGTAAATTATTCCACAAATTGTTGAACCTGTATTTTTTTCTGATGCATTTCTGAGTTATGAGAATAATGATACATTACTAATACATTCTTCCATATAATAGGTCAATGAAAATCATGATTAACAATGGAAATTGGAATGTTTAAATTCATGAATATGTAGGGAGCCACTCTAGCAAACAGTGAGTTATAGCTAAAAGGACAATAGTTTTTGACCAAAATAGAAGCATAGAAAGAAATAACTAGAGATATTCTTACTTACAAAACCTGTAATTTGGGCTTGCTCATAGCTGCAAAACCAAATCCTCAAGGGTGCTAAAGATATTTGTGCACACATTACTGTAGTTATCCTTGTGTAACTGTTTGCCTATTAAAAGCATTCCTGTATATTAAATTGTTGCATTACAATAATATATATACAATGGAAAAAAATAATATCCATCAAAATTAGAACTGTTAATATATTATCCTGGAGGAGCATTTGTAAATGTTCATGCTAGCGTGGTGGATAAAGGGGAAATAGAAAGACAATGACTTCAGTTATTATATTTCAGGGCTTACCCATGTCAATTATTCCTATATTAAGTGGAGGATCTGAACTTGATTTTACAAAATATGGAAAAAAGATTTCAAGTTCAGAAATCAGAGTCCTTCATTAAGAAACTTTGCATCTATGAGCATCATCTGTACTTCCAGATTGATATTTAAGAAATCAGGTTTGGAAGCTATGTCTATAACGCTAAAATAGTAAACCACTGTAAGTTATTAGTGTGGTCCATAACATAGATTTTGTCTCTCCAAGAACTGTTTATTCCCTGATAATCTCTGGTAATCTTTTTGCGGATATCCTAAATCAGAGGTCAATCCCAATAGATAGTAGAGACAAGATCTTTCTGAGGAAAAGGAAGTTAAGTAAAATTGGTATGAACTGTGATAGCCATGTTCTCCATAGCCAAAGAATAGGTCTTGGCCGCATTTAATTTGCTAGGATGTAGCCGCATAACCATACTGATTTCATATTATTCTATATTCTAATTGAGGTACAATACATACCTTGTCCATAACTTTCAGGTTAGACTAAATTAATATAAATTAGTTTAATGATCCCCTGTGTTCCTTTACTGTTCAATCAAGAGAAAGAAAAAAATAAAAATAAAAAATAAAAAAAAAAGAAAGAAGGATTTCTCCCGTGTAAGAATTTGATGATTCTCTTAAGATAATTGTCTGCCTTCATTGGCTACAGAAGCAGTATAGGAATTTTTTCGAATTTACAATTATAGTCAATTTAAGCATCTCAATTAATTGTCTTCAGTTGCATGGGATGAATCAAATCCCTGATGACCTGCTCATCTCTTATGATGTAACGTTTTCTTATTTTTCAATTGGTTCTGTTGTTTGCAGAGATATTTCTGAGTTTAGTCTCAAGGCAATTGAATAATGATTGCTAGTAAGTAATGTCATTGCATTCAGGGAATAATAAGGTGAGACTACAAATATGTGACAAACTAAGAGCACGTAAAAAACATATGAAGTTCACATATGCATTAAAATTTCAATTATGTTAAATAAACAACTGCAAAACTAACTCTCTCTGTTAGTTTGACAATCAGAACACTTGCTTTTAGACTTTTGCTTTGAGAAAGAATGAAGTTCATCCTGTGAAGTGCTGAGGATGATTTTTCCCCTTAGTTTCTGGATATAGCCTTGGGCAACCCTGCTGGGGTTTGGTCAGGAGGCGGGGGAGGGGGAGGATCTCCTCCAGAGTTCCCTTCCAACTTTATCTGCAGTTTTAGATAAACAGTAGAACTAGCCAAAAATACTATTTTCATCACCTGATTCTCTTGTTTCATTTTACTGTCTTCCAGAACACAGCAAAATACTGAAAATATTGAGGTAGCAAGGAAAATGTTTTGGTAGTTTGATATACTTTGATTAAACTTCTAAAAATTCTTGTTAATATATGAAAGATTATATTTGAACATTATCAAGTTGAAACATTTACTTGATCATATCCCAAAATATTATAAGGTAAGTCACAAACTGACTACTTATGCTAAATATTTAGGAAAAAAAAAAAAAAAAAAGGCAAATACTGAGCATTCAATCCAACATGAAATTAAAAAATACAATAGAACTAAGAAGGCAGTTAAAGTTTCTGACAATGCTCAACCTTATTTGTTTTATTAAATATATTTTTTTTCTGAAATTAAAATATTTTATGGAGTGAAGTTAATTTTGTTAAGAAATATTTAGGCATAAAATATTTAATTTAAGAGAAAAGTAGTTGTTCCATTAGTTAAAATGCAGAGGATTCAAGAGTATCCTTGCCCGTTCAGATCAGAGCAGTATGAGGTGAAAAACATTGTTCTGTATTTTTCAGAAGAGCTTCAACATATTGCTCTGCATTCAAGATTATTTTCCTAATTTTGTATACTACAAAGTGTCCCACTTCATGCAAATACTTTTACTTTTCTGAAAGTAGTGTCAGATTTCTATGTTAAATGGGGAAAAAGTCATCTAAAAACCCAACAAAACAAAGCAAAAACTGTTTGTTTTCCTATGCCCATATAAGAAAAAAGAAGTGTCAACTCTCAAATTCGGCTTAAATAAACCACAGTTCTTTCTAGCAGTGCCTGGAAAGATATATACCATGAAATTATCAATGTTTTTGTTTGTTTGTTTTGGTTTGTGTTTTTTGTTGTTATTTTTAATATTTTATTGATTAAATTGCAATTTTCAAGACAAGAATATGAGAAAAAATGGAAAGTAAGAAGGGTCACCTTACAGCTGTCATGGTAAAGGGTCACTTTACAACTGTCTTGGAGCTTGAGTAAGTCCTAAATATACTTTAAGACAGGAGGCTTTGTCCTGATAGCTGATATTCCTAAAGGAGGTTTTCCTCAATGTGACCTCTATACAAACACAACTTACTAATAGTACTTTCAAATACCATATAAACAGGGTTAAATTAAAATAAAACACGACATTGATTACTTGTGAGCAAAGAAAAATAAATCTATTTTGATATGATAGTAGATTTGGATATATCTGCTCCAAATTCTCTTTCTCAGGATTATAGAGAAATAAAGATCTCTTTAGTGGATGCCACTGAAAGTATTCAACTGGAAGAAAATACATAGCTCTGGGGTTTTGGGTACGGTTTAGCCTTTATGGTTTCTCTCTAATTGTAATGGAACATTTTTATTTATTTATTTATTTGTTTATTACCAGATTAGCAAAACATTTTTTTTCTAATTATGCTTTGAAGGACTGTTAGAAATCTTAAATGTTATGAGAAGTGTTATGTCCATGCCACTATAACAGAAGAATAGGAAGGGTTCTCCAGCCCTACAGTACAGACACATCCAGATTCAGTCTGTTCAGAATTAGTTCTGGATATATCTGTCTTGGACGAGCCATTTGAAGGGATCTGAAACAATGCTGAAGACTGAACTAATGTTTATGAAGGGTGGCTTATCAGGAGTCTGGTGTTTCCACTTGGTCCCTCTTATATTTATGAGAATGGGCACACTCAAAATACAATTGTTGATTGTCTGTGGTACCTGCTTTTTGTTCTCCTTGTTACATAAATGTGCAACATTAGCTCACATAACAGATGCTTTAACTCAACTAGAAACCCTAATACTTTACAATTTTGTTTACACAAGCATAATCTTAAAACAGTAATCCAAGTACCAGTAATCATAATGAATAAAACTGAGTGAAGAACAATTAGAAAAAATCTTGTAAGTTACAAAGAAATTGGAAAAGTGGATTATGATACAGAAAAAAAACTGGAGGAAAAATTCCATATACTTTCTCTAACCTTTTAAATTCATTATCCTATAAACACATTTACAAGCTCTATATCTTTCCTTTCATATAACAGACTCTCTTACTTTGTTTTTGATCATAGTATAACAGTTCTCACTCTGCTATGATTTAGCTGAATGTCTTCATTACTTTACATGAAATGAAAATGAACTTTTGAAGTTTTCTCCATAAATTAATGGACTTAGAATATTGCTCAGTTGTTACATGAATACTATGCAATTTAGAATGGCCTAACAATTAAAACTGGGGGCCTATTTTACTATTGTTCCCTTGCATTACTTCAGTGTAATGAAGTAACTCATAAACAGACATTAAATGATGAAGGCACCTTGTATCAATAAAACAGAATGTGCAAATGCTTTATGCACATGACCCTGAAACTATGCCACCAACAGAGCAAGACAGACAACTGATGGTGATACAAGGGTAACATAGAATCATAAAATAACTTGGGTTGGAAGGGATTTCAAAGATCATCTAGTTCCAACACGCCTGCCATAGGTAGGGATGCCACCCACTAGATCAGGTTGCTCAGGGCCTCATCTAACCTGGTCTTGAACACTTCCAGGGATGATGGGGCATCCACAACCTCTCTGGGCAACCTGTTCCAATTCCTCACCATCCTCTGAGTAAAGAATTTCCTCTTAACCTCTAAGCTATATCTCCCACCTTTTAGTTTAAAACCATTCTGCCTTGTCCTGTCATTATCTGACTGAGCAAAGAGTCACTCTCCATCTTTTTTATAAGTCCCCTCTAAGTACTGAAAGGTCACAGTGTGGTCACCCCAGAGCTTTCTCCCTTTCCCCTTGAAGTAAATATTAGAGACCAGAAATTAGAGTTGTAAGGACAAAAATGAAAAAAAAAAAAAAAAAGGCAAATGAATTTGTTTTTATGAAACAACAGAATAAAAGAATCCAATAGAGAAATCTGAACCCAACTCTGGACTTCCTACCAAAAACATTTTGACTGCATGTCTATTTTTAGACTTTATCAGGATGTTCTGATTAAGAGACTAATAATTCATTATATGGATTATTTCAGCTGGCCAAATCGTCTAAACAAATTCAGAGCAAGTGGCAGATTTTTACAACACAATATTTGATATATTGGATTATTTTATTTTTTTCCCCTCTGTATTTATCTATTTGTTTATTTTTCTAGTGAGTAGCATTTACCAGCAGGAGTATTTCTAGAAATGGAAGAGTAAAATGCCTGTTTACATATGTTGATAGTGACAGGACAAGGGGGAATGGTTTTAAACTAAGATGGGAGATTTAGGTTAGATATTAGGAGGAAGTTTTTCACTCTGGTGGTGAGGCACTGGAACAGGTTGCCCAGAAAGGTTATGGATGCCCCATCCCTGGAGGCATTCAAAGCCAGGCTGGATGCAGCTTTGGGCAGCCTGCTCTAGTGACTGGCAACCCTGCCCAGAGCAGGGGGGTTGAAACTAGATGATCTTTAGGGTCCTTTTCAACCCAGGCCATTCTGTGATTCTATGATGATAACATACATACACACACACACAAAATCTCAAACTTACAGAAAGATATGGACACTCTGGGGAGTGTCCAGAAGACGGACAACAAGATGATCAAAGGACTGGAGCACCTCTTCTGTGAGGAAAGACTGAGAGAGTTGGGACTGTTCAGGCTGGAGAAGAGGAGTCTTACGGAGGATCTTATCAATGTGCATAAATTCATGAAGAGAGGATGCAAAGAGGACAGACCCATGATCTTTTCAGTGGTGCCCAGTGACAGGACAAGAGGCAATGGGCACAAACTGGAATACAAGAGTTTCTGTCTAAACATCAGGAAACACTTTTTTACTGTGCAGGTGACTGAGCACTGGAACAAGTTGCCCAGAGAGGTTGTGGAATCTCCCTCCTTGGAGATATTGAAAAGCTGCCTGGACATGGTCCTGGGCAACCTGCTCTATGTGGCCCTTCTTGAGCAGGAGGTACGACCAAATGACCTCCAGAGATCCATTCCAATCTTAACCATTCTGTGATTCTGTGATATGTCTGTATTTGTAACAAAAAAGTTATGTTTCCTGAATCCAACATCACATAAAAACAATCACAAATGCAAATGAAAAGCAACCATAAATACATATAAACACACAAAAAAAATTAGTAAAAACTCACATTTGGGATCATTATAACATACAAACAGAACAGGCATTAGAAAATACTATGACTACTATAATTACTATATTACATCAATAAATTACTGTAGCTATATACATTTGATAGGATGTATATGTGTTAGAGGTCTTGTTCGAGAGTAAATACAAAGCATTGGCCAGCTAAGAAACTCTCCAGACTCCATTGGGTACATTCAATCAGATACATACACTTTTAGTACTATTTCAGCTGTCCTGCCTGGCTTCCAGTTGTGGCTGAAGAAGAATTCAGGTACCATGTTGTATCTGCCACTTCTTTGTAGGTACTCTGTAGGTATCTACAATGTCTCCAATATCACTGTAAGTAATGTGGACAATTAAACCCTGTAGTCATTATTTGTGTAAACCAAGGAATCAATATGGTCAACTAAATAGCTTTATATGGCTATTTAACCTTGTTTGGGAGGCCTTTCTTGAAGGGCATACATTTTCCATAAAGCATGTGTTAAACATGTAACAATGACTTGAGTACCTCAGTCCTATACTCTCACTGGTTATAGTTTAGACAGCAAGCAAATATAACGTCATTATAGAATGTACCTAGAAGTTAGGAGGGTAACTTTGAATATTAATCCCTCTCATACAGTCTGTCTGATTTTTATTTATTTATTTATTTTTTACCAGAAGGAAGAGGATAAAATAGTCTGTAACATACTTACCTGCACAACTGTAAGTAAAGGTGTTATTTGCTTTAACATATGCCACTCACTAAAAAGTATGTGCAACATTGTCTAGAAAAATATTTTGAATCATTTACACAACGTCTTCTATAATCACCAACACTTCCAAATAGAATAATAACTTGTTAATTGCAAATTATTTTCATTGTTAACGTAAAGTTGACTTCATAGGGAACCTAATACAATAATGAATTATTAGCTATTAAAATCAATTTGATATGTATCAAAATATTATGTTAACATGAATACCTTGTACTTTAATTAAGTTCATCAAAGCCAGTACAAGATAAGGATGAAATGAACAAACAGAATAATCTAATAGCATTCCCATTAACAATCTAAGAGTTTCCTTTTAACACTTGGGAGTGTCTTTTCTGGAGGACCTAAGTTATCATGGGACTTTCTGAACAAGCATTTTTATTATTAGATTGCTTTCTATAATAAAGCTTTCCAAGCCTACCTGTAAAGTCCTTTAAATGAAGGTGAAGTTAAGAAAACAGTAAATAGTATTGAAGGAAGTTAGATGCCCAAGCCACTTCACATACAGAAAATGAATTAATAAGAAATTCTCACTTAAGTTATTTGAACAAGTCAGCAAACTAGTATATGAATGATAGAGGTAGCACACAGGCAGCTTTTCTACTGAACGCAGCCAAACTAGCACAGGTCTAGGAACAGAACATTTGTACTTATTCTTCTCAGTGTCAAACTCTAAAAAATCTGGAAGCCAAAAATCAGGAAAAAGCAGTGTCAGTATCAGGTGACTGTCTCTTTGAGAGGTCCCAAGTCCTGATAAACTTCTGTCATTATTTATCTCTTGCAGGACTGTAAAATGACCTGACTTTAGTACAGTGATTCTGAAAGTTGCCAGTACCTTTGCTAATAATCTTCTCATTAGCACAAATAAAGCAAAACAGCGAAAAATTTTGACATAAAATTCTAAAATCCTACAGAGAATTTAAGTCTTTAGAGGAATTCTTACCAGATTTCATTTGTCACTGTGCTGTCCTAAGCTTTATTTATTTATTTATTTATTTATTCTGTTAGCAGCTAAACAGATTACATGCATTTGGAAAGTAGCTAGGAGCAAGGAGGGATAAATTTTCCTTTTTAGCTTTTTTGCAAGATAATGAAATACTCCAAAGTTTTGTCTGTTTTCTCACTCTCAGATAAAAATTGAATATATATGGATACATGCAAACATGCATACTTACATACATACAGATATACACCTCTGAAATTATAGCTAGTCAACATAGTCTCTTTCTTGTTTTGAAAACCTAGTGATATAGAAAAAAAAAAACAACACCAACACTTCTACAACAGGCCCAGAGAGAGTAAATATATATATACATATATATGTTCAGTTTGCAAAGATGCATTTTAACCTTAGATGTACAACTTGTTAAACATTTTGGGCAGAAATGAAATTACTTAATTCCATTTGGCACAATGAAGCCTTACTTACCATACTCATATATGGTATATATTGATTTCATTATCATAGAATCATAGAATCATAGAAATAAAGAATCAAAGAATGGCTCAGGTTGGAAATGACCTTAAAGATCATCTAATTTCAACCCCCCTGCCATGGGCAGGGATGGCACCCCCTATATCAGGTTGCCCAGGGCCTTGTCCGACCTGGTCTTGAACACTTCCAAGGATGGGGTATCCACAACCTCTCTGGACAACCTGTTCCAATTCCTCACCACCCTCTGAGTAAAGATTTGTTTCCTAGCATCTAAGCTAAATCTCTTCTCTTTTAGTTTAAAACCATTCCCCCTTGTCCTGCCATTATCTGACTGAGAAAAAAGTTGTTCTCTATCTTTTTTGTAAGTCCGCTTTAAGTAATGAAAACCTGCAATAAAGAAACCATGGAGCCTTCTCTTCTGTAGGCTGAACAGCCCCAGGTCTCTCAGCCTGTGTTCATAGGGGAGGTGCTCCTGCCCCTTGGTCATCTCTGCGGCCCTCCTCTGGACCTGTTCTAACAGATCCTTCTTGTGCTGGGGCCTCCAGACCTGGACACAGTATTCCATGTGGGGCCTCAGAAAGGCAGAGTAGAGGGGGACAATCACCTCCCTCGACCTGCTGGCCACTCCCCTTTTGATGCAGCCCAGGATGCATTTGGCCTTCTGGGCTGCAACCACGCACTGCTGGCTCGTGTCAAGCTTTTCATCCACCACAACCCCCAAGTCCTTCTCTGCAGGGCTGCTCTCAATGAGTTCTTCACCCAGACTGTGCTCATGTCCGCGATTGTCCTGGGCCAGGTGCAGCACCTTCCACTTAAACTTGTATAACCTCATTAGGTTCATGTGGGCCCAAATCTCGAGCTTGTTCTGGTCCCTTTGGACGGCATCTCTTCCTTCTATTGTATCAACCACACCACTCAGCTTGGTGTCATCTGCAAACTTGCTAAGGGTGTACTCAATCCCATTGTCTATGTTGTTGATAAAGACATTAAACAGTACCAGTCCCAAGACAGACCCCTGAGGGACACCACTCGTTACTGGCCTCCACCTGGACATGGAGACATTGACCACCACTCTCTGGGTGCGACCTTCAAGCCAATTTCTTGTCCACTGAATGGTCCACCCATCAAATCCATCTCTCTCAATTTTGGAGATCAGAATGTCATGTGGGACCATGTTAAAGGCCTTGCAGAAGTCCAGGTAGATAACACTGCTTGTTCTTCTCTTGTCAACTGACAAGGGAAGACAAAGAATCATACAGTTACATTATGTTTTATCAATAACAGAATTGAGTACAGCAAGTGACAATAGTTTAATGGTGATGGGATTTTCTTTACTAATATAGGCTTGACTTCAGTGAGAAGTTTCAAAAAAAAAAGCAAAACAAAACAATGATAACAACAAATAAAACCATGACCCTAGCAGACTAGAACTGACTGGAATTGCTTAGGGGAGTTTGAGATTACAAAGAGATGACCTAAATGCATGTAAGTTGGAAAGACACAAACACATCACACTTTTGGGTTTAAATATTTCATAACTTGAGAACACAATCTTTCTTATTAAAAAACTTCTGAGAGGTATGTGTTACTCAGCTGAACTGTCATTTGAGGAATGGTTCAATCAAGTAATTTTTGAATGCTTCCTGAGGACTCAAAGCATACTTCATTACGTTATTCTTAGTTTCCTGTCACAGCCAGAACTCTGTGCATGTCGGTGAAGCAGATAGGAAGTATTTTTGAATATCAGAAAAGCAGCAAAGAAACAATCCTTCCAACTTCTTTAAGGTGTTATTTATAATTTAAAGCACAGAAGTTAACAAATGTATGATAATACTAAGCAGAAAGCTTACTTGGGTCCCTCCCAGTATTCTTAGATCTAAATTCTATAGTGCAAAGAGAGTGTGTATTCTTCATTGTATGCTTAACATTCTCCATGGTGTCTTTTCAACTCTGATGAGTTTAACTATCATTTAGACACTGATGGCTCCAATTAATATTTCTTTGGAAATATTAATATCTCTCATTTTTCACTGCTCTACAAGCAGCTCAACTTTAATAAGTTGTACTCATCCAGTTGGATGAAAGCAGAACTTTTATTTTATTCTTGTACATTTTTTTTGTTTTGTTTTTTGATGGTTGGACCAGATGATCTTGGAGGTCTTTTCCAAACTTAATGATTCTATGATTCTACCATTCTCTATCAGAGCTTTTGCTTATCTACTCCTCGATACTACCATCAACTTCATCATCTGTCAAGTGTGAAATGTGGGAACTGTATTTCTCCCATTATTTTTTTATGTCCTCTACAGGAAGCTATTAACAAGTGCTGTCACTACTTTTCCAATTTATCTTTGTTTTACAAACAAGTCATTTCCTTCTGTCTGTGGACTAGATTATTTATACAATTTATTCACTTGTGTCCTTATTAATAACTATAATTTTACATGCTATATTTTTCTATATAGCTACATTGTCATACTATATAATAAAATCATAGAATCGTCAATCATAGAATCATAGAATGGCTTGGGTTGGAAGGGACTTTAAAGACCAACTAACTCCACCCCCCTGCCACAGACAGGGATGCCACCCACTAGATCAGGTTGGCCAAGGCCCCATCCAGCCTGGCCTTGAACACTTCCAGGGATGGGGCATCCACAGCTTCTTAAAAAAAGAAGTTGTTAAGTACATCTGCCTTCTCGACATCTGTCATTACCAGTTCTCCATCTTCATTTGTCAGAGGTGCTAAAATCTCCATAGTCTTTCTTTTCTGGCCAATGTACCTGTAGAACCCGTTCTTGTTATCCTTCGCATCCCCCACCAACTTTAGTTCTGTCAGGTCCTTGGCTTTCCCGATCCCATCCCTGCACATCCAGACAGCATTTCTATACTCTTCCCAGAGCACATGGCTCTGTTTCCACTGTCTGTGCATTTCCTTCTTTTGCCTAAAATATATCTATTCAAACAATAAAGTAGAATGTTTTAAGGAGTAGCAACAGAACTAAAATAATTTAAAATTCACGGGAGCAGCTCCCTATACATATATATGTAAACAGTTCATTCAAGAATCATAGAGTCATAAAATCATAGAATCATAGAATGGTTTAGGTTGGAATGGTTGTTAAAGATCATCTGATTCATTCCCCACCTGTCATGGGCAGGTATGACACCCATTAGATCAGGTTGCTCAAAGCTCCATCCAAGCTGGCCTTGAACACTTAATGGATGGGGCATCCACAGCTTCTCCTGGAAACCTGTTCCAGTGCCTCACCACCCTCTAAGTAAAAAATTTCTTCCTTATCTGTCTTCCTTTAGATTAGATAATCTAAATCTACCATTTTTTAGTTTATAACCATTACTCTTTGTCCTACCACTACAATCCCTGACACAAAGCATCATCATCCCTCCACCCCCCTCCAGCTTTCCTCCAGGCCCCCTTTAGGTAGTGGAAGGCTGCTGTAAGATCTCCCTGGAGCCTTCTCTTCTCCAGGCTGAATAGCCCCAACTCTCCCAGCCTGCCTTCATAGGAGAGGTGCTCCAGTCCTCTGGTCAACAATGTGGCCCTCCTCTGGATTTGTTCTAACAGGTCCATGTGCTTCTTGTGCTGGAGGCCCCAGAGCTGAACATAGTACTCATGGCGGGGTCTCACAAGAGCAGAGCCAATGGGGAGAACCACCTCCCTTGAGCTGATGCCCACGCTTCTTTTGATGCAGTACAGGATACAGTTGTCTTTTTGGGCTGCAAGTGCACATTACCATCTCATGTTGAACTTCTCCTCAACCAACACCAACAGGTCCTTCTCCTCAGGGCTGCTCTCAACCCATTTTCCGCTCAGCTTTAAATTGTGCTTGGGATTGCTAAGGCCCAAATACCAGACCTTGCACTTAGTCTTGTTGAACCTCATGAGGTTCACACAGGCCCACCTCTCAAGCCTGTCAAAGTTCCTCTGTATGGCATCCCCTCCAGCGTGTCAACTGCAGCACACATCTTAGTGTCATTAACAAACTTGCTGAGGGTGCACTCAATTTCACTGTCCATATCACGAACAAAGATGTCAAATAGTGCTGGTCCCAATACTGATCCCCGAGGAACATCACTCATTACTGATCTCCACTTGGACGTTGAGCTGTTGACCTCAACTCTTTGAGTACAACCATCCAGCCAATTCCTTATTGTTAAACTCATTAAAGTATCAGTATAGATTTTTAGTAAGACTGAGAGAATACTGAGGACCTGAGGAAACAAATTATATTTTTTTTACCATTAAAAATTTCTAAAAGATATGGCCAGGTAGGTTTGGAACTGACAGCCTGATAATTATTTCTATCAAAATAAGGCAATGTCTAATACAAAATTCAACATGTACACGTGATAAATCAGTAATAAACATGTGTCTGTAGGAAATAGCTCTAGACAAACCAAACTGATATTTCTCATGAAACTGAAAAGAATGGAATTTTGCAATTCAGAAGTCTTATAAGGCCTGATTATGTCAACTTCAAATTAAGAAACAGAGCTATTCATAAGTAACAATGGATCAAAATTATACCTCCTCTGGATGCAACTAAATTTCTTCTACTGGGCCTGTGCACAGAAACACAAATTCTGAAAATAATGATTAATATGGCCTCTGATTACTGCAGTTCTCAAGTCTGGAAGTCCAGAGAGATTAATAATGTTTAAAAAATACCTATCAATTTAGGTTCTAAAATAAAAGGTGATATTCCTATTCTTTATATCCAGAATTTCTTTAAGGAGAGCACATACATGGAATATATATGGAAAAAATATGTTTCAAGACCTCAGTTTTACAGACTAGATAAGGCATTTCACTTCAGATCTTCTAAATCCTGGTTTACGGTGTATTCCCAAAGAATATTTCTATATTTCAATAAAATGGTACGTAATGAAAACACAGTGATTTTTGTTCTTCATAACAAAATACGTCTTTGTCTCATTCTTTCCTTGCCAATTAATTTACAAGATTGAATAGAAATAATGCAGTTTTATCCACATCCACAAGAAATTCTAACAGCCATGGTGATAAATTAATACTATTGTTGATTTTTTTCATGTTGAGAAAATCTTGACAGCTTGAGTCATAAATGTATTTAAAAATAGGCTTAAAATTCACTGTTAAAAAGGGGGAAGGTATAAGATTCTAACAGCTATTTCAGTCATATCTGAAAATACTGAGAAGTCTGGATCTAGTTACCACATTTAGGGGAGTCTTTTTTAGCTATAGGACAGCCTGAGTAATCTCCTGCATACAGTCCTGCATACTCTATGAGACATGGTCAGAAATACTACTTACTAATATTAAGGACTGAGTAGAACTGGAAATTCTAAAAAAAAAAAATAAAAAAATCACTCTTAAGTAAGCCTAGCAAGCCTAAGACTGCAAGAGCATTCATTTCCTACTAGTCAGTGTTTTCTCCTGTGAGAAACAAGTACTGAACCAAGTATCTGTTTCTGAGAAGGCTGACTCAGAGTTTTGAATATTTGGAGTTGATAACACAGACTATATCAAATGTATGTGTTACAAATAAAATGGAAGAGTGGGTTATGTTTTTTGCAGTTTTGACATCCACTTGAAGCTGAAATTTCATTTCAAAGCACACAATCAAATGTTTCATTTAAAGATTAGCTATTCCTATACATTATATTAACATATAAACTATAAGGGTATGTAGAAGGGTACCTGGTCAAAGACTTTTTCCAAGCAAGAGAGGATAATAAGAAAGGGAAGCAGTGAAGGAAACCAGGTCTGGTCAATCATGTGAACTTATGAGAGCATGTGAGAGTGTATAAATGTTTATTCTAGTGTGGTTATCTCATTGAGAATTTCTAAGGTGGGAGACAATTACAGGAAACAAACATCCCAGTCACATTAATTGGTGGGCTAACAAGATACAGGTGCTTTTTCCAGAAGGGATGAACCTTGCAACTGGTAAGACTGTGAACCAAGAAGCCCTAGATAGGCAGGGTGTAGGGAACGCAGAGTTTTGCAAACCCATGGGAGGGGGTAGGAAGAAGAGGAACAAACTGGGGGCATAGTGGTTTTATATGGCGATGTTTGCAGGGGAGGGCCTGCAGGAGTAGGCTTTGTGAGAAGAGGATAGGAGCTGTCCCATGTTAGACAAGAGCCAATCCTCAATGCCTCTGAAAGGGACTTGCTGCTGGCTGAAGCTTAGCCAATGAGCAACACTGTTTGTGTCTCTGTGTGAACATATTTAAGAAAAGGGTAAAAAAAAATCTGCACAACAGGAGCTGGGAGAGAGGTATGAGAAAATCTGAGAGAAAACTTTTCAGATACCAAGGTCAATGAAGAGGGAAGAGATGATCCAGGCACAGGAGCGCAAGTTTTGCAGCCAGTGGAGAGGAACATGGTGGAAGAGGCTGTCCCTCTGCAGCCCATGGGTTCCACGGCAGAGCAGGTATCGATACTGCTCCCTGTTGAGGAGCCCATGGTGGAACAGGTGGATGTGGCGTCAAGGAAGCTGCAGCCCATGGAAAGCCTCCATAGCAGACTCCAGGTTGGACCTGCAGCTTATGGAGAGGAGCCCATGGTGGAGTTATATAAAAGTTATATACAATTCCTATCCACCTTAAAAATAATTCAAAGGATATTGGCAGAAGAAAGTTTTAGTGTGGCCAGGAAAGGTGGAAATGCAAAAAAGGTACAAATTTGATCACGTATTCTAGTCAAGTTCTTTGCAGAACTACATAAAATACCACTGGACTGGTATGTTTCTAAAGCTTCAGTGGAAGAATTAAGAGACTGTTCTGCGCATGAAAATAAAAAGGGTAAATCAAAGGTCACTTTATGGATTTCAAAATTTGAATGGACATTGGAAATAAGTACAGCTTTGCTAAAGTTTCCTTTAGCAGGGAACCTCACACAATAATTTTATCTCCAATGTGAGTATATTTCTGAATTCCATACTAGAATTTAAAGCAAGGTAACAAAGCAACAGCATGATACATATATATATATATATATATACACATAGAGAGAGAGAGAGAGAGAGAGAATATGTCAGTCTAAACAGACTCAAAAGCATCCAGACACAGACACAGACACAGATTTCTAGGTTGGAAGAGACCTCAAGATCATCGAGTCCAACCTCCGACCTAACACTAAGCACTCCACTAAACCATATCGCTAAGCTCTACATCTAAACGTCTTTTAAAGACCTCCAGGGATGGTGACTCCACCACCTCCCTGGGCAGCCCGTTCCAATGCTTAATAACCCTTTCGGTAAAGAAGTACTTCCTAACATCCAACCTAAAACTCCCCTGTCGCAACTTTCGCCCATTCCCCCTCGTCCTGTCACCAGGCACGTGGGAGAACAGACCAATCCCCACCTCACTACAGCCTCCTTTAAGGTAACTGTAGAGAGCGATAAGGTCTCCCCTGAGCCTCCTCTTCTCCAGGCTGAACAAGCCCAGCTCCCTCAGCCGCTCCTCGTAAGACTTGTTCTCCAGACCCCTCACCAGCTTGGTCGCCCTTCTCTGGACTCGCTCGAGCACGTCCATGTCCTTCCTGTAGCGAGGGGCCCAAAACTGAACACAGTACTCGAGGTGCGGCCTCACCAGAGCCGAGTACAGGGGCACAATCACTTCCCTAGACCTGCTGGCCACACTGCTTCTTATACAGGCCAGGATGCTGTTGGCCTTCTTGGCCACCTGAGCACACTGCTGGCTCATATTCAGCCGACTATCAACCAATACTCCCAGGTCCTTCTCGGCCAGGCAGCTTTCCAACCACTCATCTCCCAGCCTGTAACTCTGCTTGGGGTTGTTGCGCCCCAGGTGCAGGACCCGGCACTTGGCCTTGTTGAACTTCATACAGTTGACCTCAGCCCATCGCTCCAGCCTATCCAGATCCTCCTGCAGAGCCTTCCTGCCCTCGAGCAGATCGACACACGCACTTAGCTTGATGTCATCTGCAAACTTACTGAGGGTGCACTGGACGCCCTCATCCAGATCATCGATAAAGATATTAAAGAGGACCGGCCCCAGTACCGAGCCCTGGGGGACACCACTTGTAACCAGCCTCCAACCAGATTTGACTCCATTCACCACAACTCTCTGGGCCCGGCTATCCAGCCAGTTTCTAACCCAGCGAAGCGTACGCCAGTCCAAGCCCCGCGCAGCCAGTTTCTTGAGGAGAATGTTGTGGGGAACGGTGTCAAAAGCCTTACTGAGGTCAAGGTAAACCACATCCACAGCCCTTCCCTCATCCACCAAGCGCGTCACTTTGTCATAGAAGGAGATCAGGTTCGTCAAGCAGGACCTGCCTTTCATAAACCCATGCTGACTGGGCCTGATCGCCTGCTTGCCCTGCAAGTGCCGCGTGATGACCCTCAAGATAATCTGCTCCATGAGCTTTCCTGGCACTGAGGTCAAACTGACAGGCCTATAGTTCCCCGGGTCTGCCCTCCGGCCCTTCTTATAGATGGGTGTCACATTGGCTAGCCGCCAGTCAACTGGGACCTCCCCCGATAGCCAGGACTGCCGATAAATGATGGAAAGCGGCTCGGCCAGCTCCTCTGCCAGTTCTTTCAGTACCCTTGGGTGCATCCCATCGGGCCCCATCGACTTGCGCACATCCAAGCTCCTTAGCAGGTCGCCAACCATTTCCTCATGAATAGCGAATAGCGATATATTATCCAAATATATAGCGAATAGCGTTATATTATCCAAATGGATAATAGCTGGCATTAGTCACTCTATTATGCATAACCTGACAACTATGAATATAGTAGGTACTTGTTCTTTGTCTGTAACAGTCCAGTCACGTCCAAGTGTTCATAATGCACATCCAACTGTGCTGAGCAGAGAGCACTGAGGTCACATTTATGTCAGAGAGGAGGTTGAGTTCATGCAAGACAGATAACTAGCGTCAGTGCCTCATGGGCTTCCATTTTCACAGAAGCTAAGGATCAACACAGCCTACTATACCTCTGTGTCTAAGTATGTACACAACTTGACCTTGCTTTCTTTAACAGGGCAAAACACAGCAGGTATGTTACAAAAACTAAAACCAAGCATGTGAATAGGTCAAGCCAAGCCCTTGATTGCTATTCAAAGGGGAAAGGGTATGAAAAAATAAAAAAATAAAACCAACAATTCACTGACTGCACTTTCAGATCATCAGGGTCTTAGATATTTTTTTAATGAGAACACTACAGAGCCATTTTTAAACCTTGGAAAGAAGAAACAGCCAGTAGTAAGAATGAAACTGCATTCAGTTAGGGCAAAAATTAAAGAGAATATTTTCTACATAAGGAAGACCAAAAAAAGAGACAGAATGGAGAATGTAGGACAAAGGACCTATCCTAGATGTAATGAAAATATTTGCATAGTACCAGGATTAGAATGTGCTACTACATCCTTAATGAACTTCCTTAGTTTTAAAATCTTATTCAGTCTCTTCTCAAACACGCATACAAAACAAAAAATAATAATCAAAAAAAAATACAAACAATAAAAAATAAAAAAATAAAAATACAAAATAAAATAAAAAAATACAAAAATACAAAAACCAGAAGATGGGGATACTGCCATGATCATTGTTCTTTCTTTCAAGCAGTCTAACACAGGTTAGACTACAGAGAACCTAACCTGTGTAAATATAATCCTACTGTAAGAATTGTCCCATTTTTATAGTTGGAAAAACTCTTCAATGTTGACAGCATTTATTCACAAACACCTAGTGACTCTGTCATAATGTGAATGGATGATCATATCATTGTAAATGAAGCTTTTTCTAAAAATGCACAGATGTAACCCCAAATATCTTCACTGTCCTCAGCTGGAATACAAGTGAAAAAAATATTTCCTTCCTCTCTGGAAGAAACAGGGCTTTTTCTGTGTGTTTTACAATCAGAATGTATGTTGTCTGCTCCTCTTGGCATACAAGACTCATAGTTAGGTATCATTTAGCGGACAGTAGGTTAAAACTCCATTGTAAAACTACATTGGGTGAATGTAGCAAAGTTTTGGTAGCAGTGGGACCGTGGGGATCGCCTCTGTGGGAAGTGGCCAGAGGCTGACACATGCCAGATACTGCTTGTTCCTGAAGGCTACATGATACCCACAACAGAACACAGCTGAGACCAGCAGCCAAGCTGTTGGTGCCTCAGGGAAAACATATTTAAGAAAGGGGAAAATGGCTACAGAGAGAGAGGAGGGAGGGGGAAAGAACAGAGAGAGAAACAGAAGATGAAGCACCAAGATCAAAGGAGGAGGTGGAGGAGGGGATCCATGCTACCAAGAAGAGCTTCCATGCAGACTGTGGAAAAGTCTCTCTTGGGACCAATGCTGTTGGTCCCAAGTGCAGCCTCAGCACACCCTCAGTGAGTATGAGTGGTGCAGTTGGTACAACAGAAGGAAGGAATGCCATCCAAAGGGACCTGGACAAGCTTGAGAAGTGAGCCCATGTGAACTTACATTCAACAAGTACATGTGAGGTTCAACAAGTCCAAGTGCAAGGTGCTGCACCTGGGTTGGGGCAATCTCAGACATGAGGACAGTCTGGGGGAAGACCTCATTGAGAGTAGCCCTGTAGAGAAGGACTTGGGGGTTCTGGTGGATGAAAAGCTTGACATGAGCCAGCAGTGCATGCTTGCAGCCCAGAAGGCTAACTGCATCCTGGACTGCATCAAAGAGGCATGGCCAGCAGGTCAAGGGAGGTGATTGTGCCCCTCTACTCTGCCCTCTTGAGGCCTTACTTGCAGTACAGCATTCAGATGTGAGGACTCCAGGACTCCAGCTCAAGAAAGAGGTGGAGCTGTTAGAGCATGTCCAGAGAAGGGTTACAAAGAAGATCAAAAGACTGGAACACCTCCCCTGTGAAGACAGGCTGAGGGAACTGGAGTTTTTCAGCCTGGAGAAGAGAAGGCTCCAGGGAGGCCTCACTGTGGCCTTTCAGTATTTAAGGAGGGCTCAAGACAGAAAGCAACTTTTTTTTTTTTTTTAAACTTTTTATTTATTTATTTTAGAGATGGGGAGATTTAGATTAGATGTTAGCAGGAAATTCTTTACTCAGAGAGTGGTAAATTTGAAACAGACTGCCCAGAGAAGTTGTGGGTGTCCCATTCCTGGAGGTGTTCAAGACCAGGCTGGAAGAGGCCCAGGGCAATACGATCAAGTGGGTGGCATCCCTGTCTGTGCCAGAGGGATTAGAACTACGTGATCTTCACTGAAAGATAGGTATTTCCATGCAGCCCGTGGAGAGGACTACACCAGAGCAGACGTTTACACTGTAGCCTGTGGAGGACCCCTTGCTGGAGAAGGTGGATATTCCCTGAAGGACTATAGCCGATAGGAAGGATCCACATTGGAGAATGGAAAAAATGTGAAGAGGAAGGTGTGGCAGAGGGGAACTGTTATTGACTAACCACAACCGACATTACCCATTACAAGTTACTCTGTCACTTGTGGTAGGGAAGGGGTGGATATGAAGGAATAGAGTTGAGCTTGGGAAGACGGGGCTGGGTGGTAGGATGTTTTAGTTTTTGACTTTGTTTCTCACCATCCTAGTCTATTTTTAATTGGCAATAACTCAAATCAATTTTCTCCAAGTTCAGTCTTTTTTTTTTACCCATGATGGTAACTGGTAAGTGTCCTCCCCATCTTTATCTTGACCCATGACTTTCTTATCTCATTTTCTCTCCCTGTCCTGCTGAGGAGGGGGAGCAAAGGAGCAGTTGGGTGGGTGTCTCACTGCTAACCAAGGAACCTGTACCACCTGTGTTACGGGTATGACCACATATACCTGTACCACCTGTTACAGGTACCACCGCAGATACCTGTAACACTTCACAGAGGTTTGCCTTAATATTCTTTCAAAGTTATTCTGTATCTGTGGGTATCATTGTCTCTTCTAGTGAAAGTTTGTATTTTAAAGCTCTTTTTATGAGAGTTAGTAACATTTCTGAGTACAGAAAGGTAGACACAACACAAACAGGGACTGGATTAAGGATACGATTAATGCAGTTAGAAGCCTGGATTCATGCATCTGCTTTGAGTATCAATAAATAGTTACACATATAGTCACTTAGGTGGAATAAGACTAAACTTTAATTTCCCATAAAGCCTCAGCTATTTTACCAATTGAACTGTCCTCTTATTTCCATACTATATAGTGGGTGACTGGTCCCCAACTCATATGTGTGTGTCTACATTGCAGACACTTAATGAAGATGTTTGAATTTGGAACAAAGTAGTACTTACCAAGCATAGGCTTACCCCAAGCTTGAAAGGAAACTTAGTTATGGGACACTGGGAAATTCTGTACACAAAAAGAAAAATAGTAATTGCAGAAGCTGATGCATAACCTTATGAATTTACACGTGAAGAAGACCAATAGACATAAGTAGAATGGCAAAAAATATCTGTGCAAGCATATGTATTTCCAGGCACAGCAAAAATGACATGTAAGATTACCTGAAGACATTTAGGGTAATCTTTGATTTTATCCTTTGTTGTTGTTCTTCCCTTCTTTCTTATTAATGGTCAGTAAAATCACATATTTTAAAAACATTTTTTAGAATTAATGCCTTGATTTTATTTTTTTTTAAATACTCCCTCGGTAGATTTCAAAGCCTGAGTAACCTCTCAGAACTGGAAGGAAAAAAAAAAAAAAAAAAAAAAAAAAAACACAACAAAAACAAAACAATGCCTTAATCAGTCGGAAGAATATCTTTCTGCGTATTTTGAATATAAAGTTACAATTTTTCAGCACGTTAGGTCTCAAGACTGATCTTTTATAATGACAACAGGGAATAGCTTGTAATGAATTCTGAGAGTAAGAGATCAAACTGTTATTAACCTAGTATAATGTAGCTTAACTATAAAAAGAAGAGGGAATTATGGAAGTTGCTACAGTATTTTAATGACTTATAAAATTGTGGTTGTAGACTGACACATCTATAATTAAGAAAACTAAGTCTTCTAATTCCAGTCAGACATTACAGGAAGATTCCTATTTCAGCGTACAAAAGAATGCAATATTTATATGCTTACAAATAAAAGATTAAAACAATTTCACAAATAGCCTTTAGAGTTTGACTTTTGTTCTGTTCTCAGAATGAAATACAGGTTATAAAGAGGAAAATCCTAAATCAAGTCCTGTTCTGAATCACTTGGTCTATTTGTTCCTTGTTCAGATAAGTCATGGGTAAGTGTTTTGAAATTATCACTTTCCTCTGTGTTCTGGTGTAATCGCAGTAAGCAGCTAAGCACCACAAAGCTGCTGGCTCACTTTCCCCATAGTAGGATGGGTGAGAGAATCAGAAAGGTGTATTGGGTTTACGTAGCAAGGTTCTGATAGCAGGGGGGCAACAGGGGTGGCTTCTGTGAGAAGAGTCCAGAAACTGCCCCATGTCAGATCAGTTTCAGCCGGCTCCAAAGGGACACACCGCTAGCCAGAGCTGAGCCAGTGAGACACATTGATTTTTGTGTCTCTGTGAGAGCAGATTTAAGAAAAGGAAAAAAAAAAAGTGCTGTGCAACAACAGCTGGGAGAGCGAGGAGTGGCAAACAGCCCTGCAGACACCAAGGTCAGTGAAGAAGGAGGGCAGGAGGTGCTCCAGGTGCCAGAGCAGAAATTCCCTGTAGCCTGTAGAGAGGCCCCTGGTGGAGCAGGCTGTCCCCCCAGCAGCCCACGGGTCCCACAACTTCCTTGTACTCTGCTTGAGTTGCCTGTCCCTTCTTCCACCAGACATAAACTCTTTTTTTTCCTGAACACACAGCGAAAGTTCCCTGTTCAGGCACCCCGGTCTTCTTCCCCGCCAGCTCATCTTACAACACACGGGGACAGCCTGCTCCTGCGCCTTTAAGACTTCCTTCTTGAGGAGTGTCCAGCCTTCCTTGACCCTTCTGCCCTTCAGGACTGATTCCCAAGGGACCCTCCCTACCAGTGTCCTGAACAATTCAAAGTCTGCCCTCCAGAAGTCCAAGGTAGAAGTTTTACTGACGCCCCTCCTGACTTCACCAAGAATAAAGAACTCTACCATGTCATGGCCACTCTACCCAAGACAACTCCCTACCACCACATCTCCCACCAGTCCTTCGTGAACAGCATGTCTAGCAGGGCACCCCCTCTGGTAGGCTCTCTAACCAGCTGAGTCAGGAAGCTGCCTTCCATGCACTCCAGGAACCTTCTAGACTGCTTCCTCAGGGCTGTATTGTATTTCCAGCATATGTCTGGGAAGTTAAAGTCCCCCACGAGGGCAAGTGCTGGCAATTGAGCAATTTCTGCCAGCTGCTTATAGAACGCTTTATCCGTCTCTTCATCCTGGTTTGGCGGTCTTGTTGGCCAACCCCCTGACCCTTATCCACAAGGACTCTACAATTTCATTCCCAACCCCAATCTCAACAACGTCAAAACACTCTCTAATATAGAGAGCCATGCCACTGCCCCTCCTTAGTTACCTGTCCCTTCTGAGAGCTTGTACCTATCCATTGAAGCACTCCAGCCATGGGCGTGGTCCCACCATGTTTCAGTGATGGCAACTAGGTCATAGTTTGCCTGCCACACAATGGCTTCCAGCTCCTCCTGTTTGTTGTGCATGCTGTGTGCATCGGTGTAGATGCACTTGAGTGATGCTATTACCCTCAACCCTGGGACTGCTCCCTCAGGCTCATCTCTATTGAGCCTCATTTCCCCCCCCCCTTTCATACCTAGTTTAAGCCCTCTTAATGAGCCCTGCCAGCTCCTGGGCTATAGTCCATTTCCCCCTTTGAGACAGGTGGGACCCATCAGCAGCCATCAGGCCAGGTTATGAGTAAACCTCCCCATGATCAAAAAAAAAAATATCCGGCAGTGGCATCAGCCTCTCGGACATGTCATAATCAGATGGACCTTCCGAATCCTCTCAATATCCCTCCCTACCACTGAAGGGATCGAGGAAAACACCACCTGTGCACCCACTCCATCCAGTAACCGCCCCAGTCCCCTGAAGTCCCTTTTGATAGCCTTCAGGCTTCTCTCAGCAATTTCATCACTGCCAACCTGAATTATCACTAAGGGGTAATAATCAGAGGGATGAACAAGGTCAGGAAGTTTCCTTGTAATGTCCCTGACCCAGGCCCCAGCTAGGCAGCAGACTTCCCCACGGGTAGGGTTTGGCCGACATATGGAGCTCTTTGTTCCCTTCAGAAGGGAGTCGCCTACAACCATTACCCTTCTTTCCTTCTTGGTGGAGGAAGACTTGAGATATGGAGTCAACTTCCTTGCCCTAGACAGCCTTCTGTGTGGACTTCGCCCCCACATCCTCACCACTCTGTCCCTTGAGCTCCACGGCCTTAAACCTATTGTGTAAGGGCACCCAGGGAGGTGAGATGGGTAGGGAGAGGGCTCACCTGCAACACTGAGCAGGGACCTGTTTCCATTCCTCTTCATCTCTCAGGTCCCCTCCCTCTGTCTGACAGCACCAGGGCAGGAGGTCCACCACTATTTGGGATGTGTCACCCCAGTGCCTTTCTCTCAGGCATGGCAGGGAGTAACTCCATTTGTCTAACTCGTGCTCATGCTCCCTGATGGTCCTTGATCTCTCTACCTCCTCCTTGAGCTCTGCCACCAGGCTGATCAGATCCTCCACCTGCTCGCACCTCACGCGGTCAGTGTCTCTGTCACTCATCATTGGCAGTGACAGGCTCAGGCACCCCCTGCAGCCAGAGAACTGAACAGCCGCATCTTCGGGCAGGCAGTCGGTCTGGGTCGCCGCAGCCTTTTTGGCGAGCGCTTTAGCGAGCGCTTGCCGCCTGGCGGTGACCAAGCCTGGGTTTGCTGTCCGGGAGGTAGCCGGTAGGTGAGCCAGTCACCGGAGCGATGAGGGATACTCTGCCCTCCCCACCCGCTCGCCCTGCCTATGCCAACTGACGCGCCACGGCCTGTTTGCCCGCTCTAGTCACCATAATCCAGATCGCTTTCGCTCCCCAGGGGCTGCCTTTGTACGGCCAGGGCGCTGCTGGCTCCGCCATCGCCTTGTCAGCCGCACTCGCGAGGGCTGCCGGGTCCTGGTGGTGCCCTCGGCTTACTCGAGTGGCCTCGGTGAAAAATAAGTGTATTTCAGCCAAAACCAGTACACTCTGCAGCATCTAGGTTGGAACAGCACACCTTATCTGCTGACTCTTATTTTAGTCAAACTAAAAACTTTGTCTCTTTCAAACTATTTCTCTTTGAAGTATACAGCCTCTCTCTTACCTGAAAGCTGTTTGTCCTCTCTTCTGCCCCTTCTTCTTTCAATCAAGATGAGGAAATTTGGGGCAGAAAAGCATTAATAATAATAATAATAATAATAATAATAATAATAATAATAATAATAATAATTTTCAGTATGCAAGACTCATCTGACCAAACTCTAGTCATCTGAGACTTAAGTTTGAGATTAGGATTTTGTTTTCCTGATATAACCAGTTTGGAGAAATAGGCACCTAAAAAGTTGATTGATGAGTCAGCTGTTAGAAGCATCTCTTGTAAAATTAGATGAACCAGTTTTGGAGATATCATTTTTCTCTATTGACATTCAAAGGAGTCTAAAATGTACTGGCTTTAGATAACCAACTTAATATGCAAAATTTATATGAGATGATTGAATTGTGTTAGGTTAGCCAATGTCTTGCCTTCAACTATTGGTTAAAATAATAATAATAATAATAATAATAATAATAATAATAATAATAATAATAATAATAATAATAATAATAATAGTAAAGTTATCTCTGGCCCATCAAGAAAAGCAGTTTAGACCATGGACTAGATTTATTTTGTATTGTTTTTAAATTTGTGATATCATCAGGTTGAAAAGCAGAAAAGTTAATAACTCTGGAAGACTGCTGAATGTGGTTTGATTTGTTTGTTTTTGTTTTGTTTTCAGAAGCAAGGCTATTCAGATAATCCCAATGCATGACAAAAACAAACAAACAAACAAAAAACTCATGATGTGCATCTGTTCCTATTCAACAGTGAAGAAGGGCACCAGATAAATCAGTGCTCGGTTCATCTAAGAATTGCTTGCAATAAGAACAGCACTGGCTTATAGAGAACTTCAGGAATGGGCTATTTCAATCATTTGCTAAATAAGATTTTATCATGTTTCTTGCCATGAACAAAAAGACAATAAAGCAGATTCAGCGCAGGTGTGTTTTGCCATAGCATGGATACGGGGGTGAGATTCATCTTGATAAATTTACGTCTATATCGCAGACGTCTACATCTGAGCTTGTTGCTGAACTTATTACTCTAAAGACAGATTTACAGTAAGTGGAAAAAGTGACTTGTCAGAATGTGATTCAGCTTGTTCTTATGAAGGTGACTACATCATATGTTTCTTTCCTCAGGAGACTGAACATCCTAGGTAGATATTCTCATGAGTTGTCTGATGTCTATATGTTACTTTTAGTCTCAGTAGTATTCAGTACTGAAATGAAATGGAGTCGTTCCACAGCCAGTAACTTTTGTCAACACTGTATTAACTGTGATCAAAATTTCTAATATGTGTCATAGTCATGTTTACAGAGAATGGCTGAAGAAGAAAACACAAATTACTGTTATTTTAGAGGTAAGTTCTTGAATCTAACAATTTTATGCTTTTCATGCATTTATGGGAAGCATTATATTGTAAATTGTAAATTGGAACTCCAGAATCCATATCCTGTGTCTCTCCAATGTTGCTAATCAAGTGCTTAATGCTAATACATAGTAAATAAAAGAAGCTATAAGTAAATATATAATATCTTCTATTTACAGTTTATACTGCAACCTATAGAAGGTAAAATTCTTTCTGGTCACATTTTCTGACCTCTGTTTGGAGGTCTTTTTTCTATTTAGTGATGTACTTTATGAAGTTTAATATTTGAAATAAAGTTTTCAGAGTTAATACATTGGACATATATTTTAATTTAGAATGTCCTGACATTTTTAAAATCACCTCTCTATTTTTCTGAAGACAGACATTTACAAAATCTCTAATAAGCATCCTTAACCACATTTTAAAATGAGATCAGCACTCTAGATGTAGCTGGGGATATAATACCATGTATTCATTTGGATATAATGATTGCTCTGGCTTATAGTCATTGCTCTTTTCCATTAATTCTTTGATTGCATTAAATGAGACATTTGACTTTACATTTTCATTTTATGGGTCTTGGTTGTGAAGGCATGAGGCTCTCTTTCCTCAGTCTTTGCAATAATTAACTATCCAAAGAATCCATGTTGTTTACCAACAACAGGAAAAATGTGGTTTGAAACAATAAATGGAATACATATATATTTATATATATATATATATATATATATTTTATATTACCTTGACATTAGATGACCTGTTCTTCAAAGATCATTTAGAATGAACATCAAATACTCCTTAAATCAAAATCTCTTATATATATATATGTGTGCGTGTGTATGTGTGTGTGTGCGTGTTAATTTGTAGAATTTTAAAAGGTTAAAAATAAAGTTTGGTTGTGCTCATATTTTATTATATCATTATTTCATTCAAATAATTTGTTATAGTAACTGTTACTTGCACGAACGCACAAATGAACTATTTTTGACTGGGTTCCTCCTGTAAGTAATGACTTCAGCAGCTCCTCTTTTAATCTGGTTTGGATATTCAGAAATTATTCATTAGTTTAGTGATGTCTTTGAAGACTTAGCCTCTACAAATTCTTTAATACAGAAGAGAGGTAGTGAAATCCATAAAAAGGGGAAAAAAAAAAAAAAAGAAGGACAGAGGCACTTATTTTATTTCATGTGGAGGAAGGAAGAATATTCAAGAGCTAGTTAGTTTCTTGGATCCAAAAATCACTTCAGTTCTTCAGATTGCAAGCACTTTTATACATATATATAAAGTGTTTTAAAACTGGTTATTCAGGTGATTTATAACGTTAACATTGCCTAAACATCATGGAGCAGGCAGTGTGCTCAGGTAGCCAAGAAGGCCAAGGGCATCCTGGCTTATATCAGGAATAGTGTAGCCAGCAGGACCAGGGAGGTAATTGCCCCCTTGTATTCTGCTCTGTGAGAGAGACCTTATTGCTCTCTCCAACTACCTGAAAGGAAGTTGTGGGGAGCTGGGGGTCAGCCTCTTCTCGCAGATTACTAGTGATAGGACTAGAGGTAATGGCCTCAGGTTGCACCAGGGGAGGTTTAGGTTAAAAATTAGGAGACATTTTTTCTCAGAAAGAGTAGTCAGGCATTGGAACAGGTTTCCCAGGGAAGTGGTGGAGTCACCATCCCTGGGGGTGTTCAAGGAAAGGTTGGACGTGGTTCTTAGGGACATGGTTTAGTGGGTGATATTGGTAGTAGAGTGATGGTTGGACCAGATGATCCTGAAGGTCTTTTCCAACCTTAATGATTCTATGATTCTGATTCACTGCTACTGTGCTAGTAGTAGATACATCAACATAAAAGTGTGAGTCAGAACTTCATCGTTCCCCTACCCCACCAAAAAAAAAAAAAGTTTAACGAAGCAAGGAATTCTATGTCTTACTAAAAGCTGAAATATTGAAATATAAATGAGTGTGTGAGCTTGTGTGTGTGTGGGGGGGTCACATAAACTGAAAGCATCTGTAGGTATTATTCATAAGTTAAGGCTTTATATTCTATAAAATCTTTATCTTGAAATTCTAATTGAGATGAAAATGTTCTTCTTCAGGGTTTTATTTTAACTACCCAATCAGTATATAATTTTTGTTCAAAACATGTAGAGTTAAGCAAACTTGTAGTCTCTACTATCCAGTTATTTATAAAACTACTTGAAGACTAAAGATTAAACCTGCATTAGGGCTCCATGTGAGTCCTGAATTTTAGTGAACAGCTGGATTTTATTACATTTGACTTTTCATTTCCCTGCTTCAAATATCAGGAATATTGCTTTTTCATACTTTATAATGATTTTCAGTACACAGCTCTGAAGTGTAAGATGAATAAAGACAGCAATCAAATCTTATGTTCCTCCATATGCTGGACACCCTGCATTCATGGACACCCTGGATGAAGCCTGGATGGGTTTTCTCACAGCACGCTGCACAGATTCTGTCTGTGGAGAGAAGCTCTCTCTTCTGGTCATTCAAGGTAGTATGTGTTTTTCTTACAAGAAAATGTCTCTATTCCTAAAGGATACTCACATGAGAACTTCATACTGTACTTTTAGGTAAAGGCAAGGTCACAAAGGTGCTGTAATCACTGCTACCAAGTGTGAGCTTCCTGCAAACTCCCCATTTACGCTGAGCTGGCTGCGCTTATCCTGTGGCTACGGGATCTGTGCAGCACCACACAGCGCAAAGACCACACTATACATGCAGCACAGGGCAGCAACACACAGGCCTGTGTCTATTCAGGTTAACTGTATCTACTCAGTTTACCTGTGGATCACTAATTCCTTGATGCACAGCTGTCTTTCTGTCAGGATCACTACATGCTCTTCCTCCTCCTGGGCAGAAGTGAGTCATCCTTATCACAGTATACAATTTCATACATCTTACTAAGCAGTCACTGGTAATGCTCCCTTGAAGGAAAGGTTTTCCTGCAGCTTTCTTCCTCAGCTGTGTTGGCTTTCCATTGTTCTTTGATCAGTTCACTTAACACCTCATCTCAGGTCTCTAGCTCATAGGCGTTCTTAATACTTTTCCATTTTTTCTCATTGATCTTTGACCTTCATCCAGAATTATTCTCTTATGGAGTCAATTTTTCACCTATCTTTTGCTCCATTTACACCTTTTGTTGGGAAGTTTCTTGGTAGTTGGCGACTTCCACTGTGATTAACAGGTTGTTTATGATCAAGCTACTCCTCTGATTTTGTAACTAAGGTAGTCCCTTATCTTATAGAGTTAATTGAATTTCATGTGCTGACATTGTTGTCAGCCAGGCCCAACTCAAGCCAACTGCAACACAAACAGCTCCTAAATCAGAGCCAGAGAAACTAAGCTTGCATTTATGACTTTCCCTAAACAACAACTTTTATCCACTGATGGAAAAAAAAAGAAAAGAAAAGAAAAAAAGGGAGACTGGGGGGTTCTTTGGACTGATTTGCTACAACTATTCCTGTGCTAGATAATAACGTGTGTTGATCTCTGAAGTCAGGAAGATTTGATTAATTATTTTTTTTTTTGGACATGTGTGTTTTCTTCAATTAGTGCGAGAGAATTTCAGCACAAGTATTTCATGACTGTGTTCTTTATTGCTTTAGTATTTGTAATTAACCATTTTTTTTAAAAAAAGCATTAAAGGAATAGAAATAATATCATGCAAATTAAGTACATATGCACCACTTGCAAATTAAAAAGAGCTACAAGAAAATGTGTTAACAGCTTATGACAAAATGGGCTTATCTTTAATATTGAATAAATTAGAGCATTTGTAGCAGAGCTGCTCAGAAAATAGGATCTTCAGTCTGTGTCATCTAAATCATATTTTCATGTAATCAAAATGAAAACAAAACCTGAATTTTCTTACAGAAAGATTTTTTAAATTAAAATCTTTGTTGATTATATCTTTACCACTATACTTTATTCCAATATTTATACCAGCATAAACATGAAAGATAGCACAAGTATCAATTTTCAGTATTTTACAAACTGTATTAAATGCTAATATACTTTGGTCTGAAGATTTTTAAACAAAAGTAGAAAAATGAAATGGTGCTATAGATAAGAAGTCTCCATGCAAACATAGGGAAAGGAGTCACTGAAGTGCAGATGAAGTGAAAAGACAGAAGGCTTTGTTTCCTGACAAAAAAAAAAAAAAAAAAAAAAAAAAAAAAAAAGTCATTTATCATATTTAGAATGTACTGTGTGAGTATTTATGCCTGAACTTACCATTTCAGATGCAGGTAATGATCAGTGGGGAAAAAATAAAGCCAACAATAGGTGATATTATTCACACAACATTTGGTATCCTTAGATATTTGTCTTAAGATTGACTAAAAGACAAACCCAGGTCATCCTCATCTATTTAAGATGAATCCTATACCCAATTCTATGACCTGCCAGAATTTTTTAATATGAAAAGTGCAGGGAAAATTGAATGTTTTATAGAATATTATTTCTGAGACCCATGTATTTTTTACAAAAATAATCTCAGTTTCCTTTGGAGAACTTGATTACTTCATCCTGCTTTTCAAAAAAATATGAAATTCATATTTCTCAGGTGTCATTAGGCCTGCCCAGAAGTAAAAGTGCCAGCTATAGCATAGTATAGTGTATGTATAGTAAGTAAGTGGAAAGTGGCAGTGTTATTGTAATCAAAATTCAGAAAGGCATGGTTTTACTTGAAAGATGTTTGTCATTGAGACTGAGGACAGCTCTGAAGAACAATCACATTATTCAACAGCTGTGACAGTTACCACATCTGCTGTGACACATAAATGTCTTTTTTAATTGTTCTATAGTGACCTGGGGCTCTAAATCAGTGCTTGTAGGTTCCATGTGAGAACACAACAATGCTATCACAATACTGATATTTTCCATTAGGATACTGTTTGAAAGCATTATTTGTCTGGACATTAAGAATTTATTGATCTTGAAATTCTGAATTAAAAGTTGTTTGAATTTCCTTCTGATTGTAATTTTTGTTGTAGAATGAAAGATCAGTGATGTCCCACTGTGACTGAAACGCCTGTATATTTTATGGACTTCATAGGTTTTGGCAGAGTAAAATCTAGGTGGCTACTTCTTATTTAGTGCAGTGATTATATTTTTAAAATGTTTGAAAAAAAAAACAAACACAAAAAAGTATACTGCTATGCAGGAAAAGTTTGTTTTTCTTATTAAAAACACTGGGAATAATCTAATCAAACCATGCAACACCTCTCTCTCCTATCATATTGATTTAAATTTTGACTCAAAGGCATGAGAAGACCGATGTCATTATATTTTCATTTACAACTTACTATTGTTGGATGCCCACAGGCACGGACGCCCCAAATTAAAATTTATTATTATATAGTGATGTTAATCTGCTTGCATTTAAGATGGTAATGTGTCCAATTCAAGATTTCAAAACAAATAGGGTCTGGATTACAGCCAAAGGGCAGCAGAAATTATTTTAGACAAAGGAGCAACAGTATTTCCATTGATTTTGTATCTCCTAGAATTCCAGACATCTGTGATTTTTATTTTTTTTTTAATTATTTTTTTTTCTTTTCAAGTGTTTATGGAGGACGCTTCCTGGAAATTCTAAAAGGGTGTAAATTATCTCCCTCTCACAGTACTTCTGCCCACATTGGTCCCTCCTTGATCCTGGAGCTCACCAAACACTTCTATACCCATTTCTGAATCCTTTTCTACCTCTCCTCTATTCTGCTTATTCATCCTTGACATTATCACCCTACATGGCTGCCTTACTCCTGTGCTAAAACCTCTGTTTATCTCCCCTTTTGAAGTGGTACTATTTCTTCTGTCCTACAACCAGTTTCAGTGACAAAATCACCACACGTGGAAAAACAAAACAAAACAAAGAGACAAAACTACCTTCTGGAATCCCTGACAAATGTACAGCAGAACATATTCTGGAGTTCAGAGACTTATATTTGCATGGCATGTCACATTTGAAAATACTCTTTTCTGAATCTTCAAGGGTGATATACAACTTTGCTTAAGAGATTTTAAAGGGAAAGTTCACTTGTATAGAGTGGTAGGGAGAATTTTCTTCCCAATTTCTATTTTCAGCATATATGGAATATTTTCCTTTCTTTCTGCTAATTTCCATACTACAGAATATGCATGCTAATGGGACAGATTTTCCCTAAAAAGAAAGTGTAAGTATCCACTAGCATCTGTCTGCCACTGGCAAATGAAAAGGCCAGGCATCTGCTCTAAGGCCATGTGGCACTGTTTGGCTTATGTCCATACTGATGTGGGCTTATATAATCTATAACAGACAATTTCCGGACAGAAGTAGTTCTAGTAGTTTAGAACAAGCTAGTAAATGAGATAGCATTGAGGCAGCATGAACTATCAAGGATCCTTTATGTGAATGCCCTCCCAGGTCTTTTCCATTTGTTCAGGCTGATAAAATATGAGGAGAGAAAGATATGATTAATTAAGAGATTTTTTATTTATTTATATATAAAGTGCTGTCACTTGCTGACATTTCAAACTTGAGTTTGACAAAAAGCAAAGATGTCTTCCATTTCAGAGCATTACATTACAATCATTGAGCACAAATACACTTCTGTGATTTGAAAATCATGGTTATGGTATTGTAATTCAAATTCTCCTTAAAACTGGTGAAAAAAAAAAGGACAGGGTTGTAAGAGCATCATTCCTTTTGTATCCGACAGCAGAGATGATACTTACAATGTACCACACACAAGATAAAGGGTCTTCAGAGTTATTATACAGCATGGACATATAATATTTTCTAGTTCTGAGAGCCAAGCTCTCATATTTACAAGACTGTAATAGTTTTGACATAAACAATACTGTTTTCTTTCAGAAATTTCCCTGAAAAAAATAAATAACAAATTAACATGAAGCAAGCGATTTATAGATTTATGTTGTGATTGTATTGGGTTTCTGTGGCAACGGTTTGCTAGCAGGGTGGCTGCAGGGGTGTCCTCCGTAAGAAGAGTCAGAGACTGCCCCATGTCAGATCAGAGCCAGCTTCAGACAGCTCCAAAAGGGGTTGGTCACTGTCCAGAGCTGAGCCAGTGAGCCACATTGGTTATTTGTGCCTCTGTGAGAGCAGATTTAAGAACAAGGAGTGAGAAACAGCCCTGCAGACACCAAGGTCAGTGAAGAAGGAGGGCAGGAGGTGCTCTAAGTGCCAGAGCAGAAGTTCCCTGCAGCCTGTGGAAAAGCCCCTGGTGGAGCAGGCTGTCCCCCTGGTGTACCACCACCCTCTGGTGTCCCCTGGCTGTCTCCATGGTGTATCACAGAGGTGCAGATCTCCACACTGCAGCCTGTGGTGGAGCCCACTGACTCTGTGCTTATTGGTGCAGAACACCGTGCACCAACCTAGGGACAACAGAGCAGGTAGATCTAGTAGGAGCTGCTGCCCATAGGGGACCAATGTTGGAGCAAGCTGCTCCTGAAGGACTGCACCCCATGGTATGGACCCATATTGGAACAGTTCTTGAAGAGCTACTACCTATGGGAAGCCCACACAGGATAAGTTTTGGAAGGACTGTAACCAGTGGGAAGGACCCTACGTTGGAGCAGGGGCAGAGAATGACCATGAAGGACTAGCAGAGACGAAACATTAGGGACTGACCACGGCCCCCTTTCCCCATTCCCATTTGCTGCTCAGGGGGAGGAGGCAGAAGAGGGTGGATGGGGAGAAGGTGGTTGTAGTTTGCTTTTAGTTTCTCACTGTTTTAGTCTGCTAGTGATAGGCAATAAATTATATTAATCTCCTTATGTTGAGTTTGTTTTGCCTGTGATGATAATTGTTGAGTGATCTCCCTGTCCTTATCTCAACCCTTGAGCCCTTTCCATCATATTTTCTCCCCCTTTTCCTTTGAGAAGGGGGAGTGAGAGAGTGCTATGGTGGACTTAAGCTGTCCAGTAGGATAAAACCACCACAGTGGTTTAAACCTGGCAGGCAGCTAAGTTCCACACAGCCACTTACTCTTCCCCAGGTTGGATGGGGGAGGGAATTGAAATGTAAAAGAACTCATGGGTTGAGATAAGGACAGTGTACTAGGTAAAGTAAAAACCACATGGTCCCACACAACATCCTAACCTCTAAAATGGAAAGATACTGTTTTGAAGCATGGACTATCTGGTGTATAAAGAACTGGCTCAATGGCCGCACACAGAGTGGAGGTCAATTGTTCTATGTCCAGGTGGAGGTCGGGGATAAACGGTGTCCCTCAGGGGGTCTGTCTTGGGACAGATGCTTTTCAATATCTTCATCAATGACATAGATGGTGGGATTGAGTGCACCGTCAGCAAATTTGCAGATAACATCAAACTGAGTTGTGCAGCTGATACCATAGAAGGAAGAGATGCCATTCAAAGGGACCTGGACAGGCTGGAGAAGTGGGCCAATGTGAACTGAATGTGGTTCAACAAGTCTAAGTGCAAGGTCTTGCACTTGGGCCAGGGCAGTCCTGGGACATGAGGACAGACTGGGAGAAGAACACATTGAGAGCAGCCCTGCAGAGAAGGATTTGGAGGTTCTGTTGGATGAAAGGCTCAACAAGAGCCAGCTATGCTTGCAGCCCAGAAGGCCAACTGCATTCTGGGCTACATCAACAGAGGAGTGGCCCTCAGGTCGAGGGAGGTGATTGTTCCCCTCTACTCTACACTTGTGGGGTCGCACTTGGAGTACTGCATCCAGGTCTGGTGCTCCCAGCATAAGAAAGATATAGACCTATTAGAGCAAGTCTAGAGGAGGGCCACAAAGCTGATGAGGGGGCTGGAGCACCTCTCCTATGAAGACAGGCTGAGGGAGTTGGGGTTGTTTATTTTCAAGAAGAGAAGACTGGGGGGAGACCTCATAATGGCCTTTCAAGACTTAAAGGGGTCTTCAAAATGGATGGAGGACTTCATTTGGGTAGATAATGACTGGACAAGGGGGAACAGGCTTAAACTAAAAGAGGATAAATTTAGATTAGACATTAGGAGGAAATCCTTCACTGTGAGGGTAATGAACTGGAATAGGTTGTCCAGAGAAGTTGTGGATGCCCTATCCCTGGAGGTGTTCAAGACCAAGTTGGATGGGGCCTTGGCCAACTGGATCTAGTGGGTGATATCCCTGCCTAAGCAGGGGTCTTGGAACTAGATGATCTTTAAGGTCCCTTCAGCCCAAGCCATTCTAAGACTGTATGATTCACATGCTCAAGCAAAGCAAAACAAGTATTTCATTTGCTACTTTCCAGAAAAAAATATCCATCACATGTAACAGTTACTTAGGAAGACAATCACCATTACTCTAAATCACCCTCCCCGTTCCTTCTTCATTACCCCAGCTTTTAATGCTAGTGTGATGTTATGCAGTGTGGAATATTTCTTTAGTCATTTTGGGTCAGCTGTTTTGGTATCCCCTCCCAATTTCTTGCACACAGCCAGCCTGCTCACTGTCAGGGCAGCATTAGAAATAGAAAAGTTCTTGGCTCTGTGTAAGCACTGCCTTGCAACAGCTAAAGACATTGGTGTGTAACCACCAGTACTTTCATGAAAAATCCAAAACATAGCATTGTAAAAGTCTTTATGAAGAAGATTAACATTGTCCCAGCCAAAATGAAGAGAATTTATTAAGAAATAGCAGTAAAAAGCAGCAAAGTAGATGGTAATAGTGTAAACAAATAAGTGGAAAAATGAGTTTTTAATAATAGCCCACAATTAGCCAAAAAAAAAATCATAAAATGTCATCGTATCTCTGAAATAGCAGTATTAGTATAAATGAATTAACACAGAACATGTTAAGTGGAAGACTATGATTGTGTTCCCCTGGTATGTACCTACTTTGTTGACTTTGCATAGTTTAATTTTTTTTTTTTCCTTAAGTACTCTAGCAAAGCTTTAGAAAAATTCTGTTAGCCAAGGACAATTTATTTACTGGCACATATATTGTATTTCTGTCATTCCTAGCACTAAAAACAGACATTTATGCCACACTTCGTAAGTTCTTCTGTCAGCTTTTCAAAGCTACTTTATTATTACCAAATCCTGTGAAGACCTTTTGCATTGTGTCTCTGTGTTCTAGCCTTCACTGTTTCACTCCAGTTTTATTTGCTGATATGCTTGCAAAATCAAGCAGTATGCTTGCTACATATTCACCTCTGGCACTTTTGAATAAAAATATATACTGTATGAGGATATCAAAGAACTAATATGAGTAAAATGGAACAAACATACCCCTTCAGTGTCCAACATAGTCCTCAGTTTTAGTCATCACTCAGATAAAACTGTTTCCTTCCATTACTGGAAGGAAAAAAAAAACACAACGTCTAATTGTAATTCCATAAAGTATAAAAATACTTAAATTGCTACTTGTAAAAATAATTATTATGTAAATACAAGAAATTATATATATTTTTTTTGCAAGATAAAAATCTAATGATATACAACAACAAATTAAGTGTGATTAGGATTAAAAGCCATGCAAGTCACATCAATTAAATACCACAAAATGAAATAACATATTTGCATAGAAGCAGTATGAAATCCTACCGATGTTTCAACATTTTTTTCCTGATTTTATAGTACATTTAATTCTAACATTTGAATCTTCAAGTAAGTTTTCCAGTTGTGGTGAAGAAGGAGAATGAGGAATCAGTTCATTGTAAGGTGGCAACTAGGTGATTCCCTCTGGGCTTTAAAAGCTTGTAAAGTGTAACTTGCTCAGGAATTCCTCCTCTGGTTTTATGTTTAGCCTAATTAACAGAAGTCTTTGCTTCAGTCTGAGATCCCTGCATGTCCATGGGGAAATGTTACAACAAGGATTGCCTTAATGAGATGATGTGTAGTGGCAGATATGGTCATTAAAAAAAAAAAAAAAAAAAAAAAAAAAAAAAAAAAGTTAAGAGGAGGTTATTTACTGTGAAAAAATAGATCAATTATCTGTGTAAACAAGCAAAATGAGGATTCTCAGGGGCAGCAAGGGAAAGAAAGATGGACTGAGGTAACCTCACAGTACCAATGTTTTCCTGATTTCATTGCTGGTCCAGCTAGAGAACAAATACAAGAGGTGTGAGTCTGGTCAGCTTGCTTGGCCTGTGTATTCCAATAATTCTGGTGTATTGGTTTCTTGTAATAACTACACATCAAGCCAAAATACTTGCTTTACAATAATGACTAGTTCAGCTGAAATATACATACAGTGCTATGGTGATTTTCATCTTTTGCTCTTACCTGTCACACAGAACAAACCTATTTATGATTTGTTTTCAGAACTTTTTTCTCCCTAAGGGTCAGTCTGTGTTTTACCCCACAGTGAAGTTTTAAAACATCTTGTTTTGATTTGTTTTGCTTTGCTTGAACTCCAAAGTTTAAGTGTCTATTGAGTAGAAAATATAAAGAAATAAAAATCAGATCCCTATCTGTTTAGGCAGTAAAATCAGGAATTGTAGAATCATAGAATCATTAAGGTTGGAAAAGACCTCCAAGATCATCTGGTCCAACCATCATCCTACTACCAATGTCACCCACTACACCATGTCACTAAGCACCATGTCAAACCTTTCCTTAAACACCCTCAGGGACAGTGACTCCACCACTTCCCTGGGCAACCTGTTCCAATGCCTGACTACTCTTTCTGAGGAGAAATGTCTCCTATTTCCAACCTAAACCTCCCCTGGTCAACTTGAGGCCATTCCCTCTAGTCCTGTTGCTAGTTATCTGTGAGAAGAGGTTGACCCCCAGCTCCCCACACCTTCCTTTCAGGTAGTTGTAGAGAGCAACTTTTCTTCAGACTAAACAACCCTAGTTCCCTCAGCTGCTCCTCATAAGACTTGTGTGCAAGAATACAATTATATTTTAATCAATAAAAACTTATATTTCTCTTAATTAATGTAAGAACTTGTCAGAGTTTAATTCCCTCTCTGACAGTCAGAATGACTAGATTTAATGTTTTGAATTTGAAATGTTCTTTTCAAACATTTCTGAAACAGGGCATTATTAACACAAAAAAATAGTAATAATAAAAACAAACAAACCTTTAAAAATCTTTATTTAAATATATTCATCATAACTTTCTACACCTCTGGAAATTTAGTACAAATAAAACTGCCCAGTGTTTTAGACCATTTGCTGGTCTTCAGTAACTACTAACATTGTAAAAGCTTAAATCTTATTTATATTGATGTATAAGAAAATGGCACCTAAACTCCATGTTATTGAAAGTGCCATGTGTAGAATTTTAACTCACTCCAAGTAATTCAACATGTCACTCCAGTCTTGAGGGAGAGTCACAGTGCAACTGCTTGTCAAATATCAGATTTACTTAAAAATTGCTTTAATGACTTCTAAGACAACATACAATTTTGTACAACAGATGATGTAACAGAAATAGGCCACTCTAAGAAAGAAGCTTGAGTCTTACAGTATCCATACAACAGAACTAAAAATCAGCAAGCAACAGAGGTTTTTCTTTGTTTGTTTGTTTGTTTTCAAAGAGGTATTCATAGTCTTAATCTGCTTTTTTTCCATAGTTGAACCCTGAAGAGTGATATGCTTGAGAACTCCTTACTAGGGTTCCAGTGTATGGTTCTAAGCAATACAAGGTACCTTTGGTCCCATAATCCAGAATGAATCATTCATTTACTAGGAAATTTTAAGGAATAGCAAAGTTTACTGAAGAAACAGAAAAATATAAAATAAATATATATAGAAAATTGGATTGAGCTATCCACTTTATAACGGCATATACGTAGCATGCATATATACATATATGTACTTATATGAATACATATATGCACCTAACAGTATGTATATTAGGCACGCTCTATAGATGTTGCTGTTTATTCTGTTTTCATGTTTTACAGTGCACTTCTTATAGTTCTTACTCGTTTGTCATTTATCATTGTCCCTTTTCCAAATTATAAAGTATTATCATATATTCTGTTCATTATTATCTTTGCTTTTCTTGATATGCAGACATTGATCCTCTTCTAAATTAAAGCAATATTTTTTTTCTTGAATACCTTATATGTAAGCATATTAATTCCTGTCTCAGAATTGTTTCCATTCAGTCATAGTATTGAAATACATAATTGTGCCTGTATGTCCATGATTTTTTTGTTTGTTTTAATAATGGTATGAACACACTAGCTGAGTCAAGGTTGAAAAGTTACTCCACAGAGTTTGTATAATGCATTGCATATAACATATGTTTGCATATATTTCACTATATTTAACGAAAGCTCAGCCTAAAACTAAACTGCTATGATTTTTTTTTTATAAATGTATATGTTATCAATCTATTGCTTAAATTTTTTTCCTTGACTGTAAGTCATTGATGACTTTTAATTTGTTGATTTGCTTGCAGGTGTCCTAACAATGGCATATACCACAGAATAACTGACATACTGTGTGCTCATTCATTAGCTTATCTCTCAGTAATTTTATTTTATTATTTTTATTTTTTTTGAGCACTCCCTTCACACTTGACCCCATTTTGCTATGCATTGAATGCTGATATGCAGTTGAAAAGAAGGGCAATCAGATACATAGGAGTCAAGAAGGTAATGGCAGGCTAACAGGACAGTGACAGCACCAGAACAGTAGTCAGTTCCATTGAGTTAAGAAGATAAAAGAGGAAGGAGACCAAACAAGCTTATATTAAGTATGGGATTTTGGTTTTGATGCATTTGCATTTTTTTGGAAATACTGTGTACAGATTTGTAACTCATACTAAACAGCTCAAAGTGTCATCCCACTCTTGACTTCATATGACTTCAGAAATTCTTTCAACAGCTTTGACACTAAGGTCACATTAAGGAATAAAATCCTCTTGCCATTAGATCACAATGCCTTTTGGAGTGGGAACATAAGTTTAAATTACCATCAGAAATACTCTATGCCATAACTAAGCTTATGCTTTCACTGCCATTTATATAATCATGTGATACAGTGAGATGGATTTTTATTATTATTTATTTATTTTATATTTTATTTTGTTCCCTTTTTATAATATCTGAACTGAAAAATAATGAAAGCAAATTAAAAATACTGTAGAATTCACAGACTTGTTAAATACAAAAAAATCTGGACAATAACATTTGAAAAAAACTTCCTCAGAACTTCACGTCCATCTTCATTGTCTTTGCATTCTTCTTTTCTATACAGGCTACCTGTTTTACATGTCCTGTGAAGTGGGAACAAAAAAAAAACAAAAAAACAAAAGTAAATTTAGATGAGGTATTTAAAAATGCCATAATATTAATGCCACTAATATTAACTTATTTTAGAATAAACCATATAGATATCACAGTGTTTTTGTTTGTTTGTTTGTCTTTGGTTTTGTTTTTGCTTTTCTTTTATAGGTCCTGACATGTGAGGACCAGAATTGTTTTTCTTTAAATCTATTTTAAAACTTCAAGATTAAAATTAAATAAATAAATAAAGCAAAACCAATCCCAGAATTTTGCTTGCTTAAAAAACAAACAAACAAAAAAAAACTTAAATATTTAATATTTCTATCACACTTTTTAAAGTAATAAGGTTTAAATACCAGGAAAGCCTGTAGGTAATCTGGTATCTGTGGTACATACTTCCATCTGGAACCCATTAATCATTTGTGTTCATTACTTTGTGTTTCTTTTTATCTTTTTAAAGAAGAAAGGAGAGGAGAAGAAAACATTTTCTTCTTTTTTTTTTTTTTTTGCTCTTTTTTTTTTTGAGACCTTGCACTGCAGAAAAAAAAAAAAAAGCCTTTATAATTTTTTCTTAATTTTCTTTCTTGTATAATTTTCTCTACATTTAGCTTGTTTCCACAGCTTCCCATAAGTTTGTTCATAAATAACTTAAAAGAAAGTTTTGTGCTAACTTCCATCTTTTTTTTGTTTTTATTCAGATGGTTTATCACAGCTGAGGGATGCTGTGACCATTGATTACCACATTCCAAATTCTTTGTTTGTGTAGTGTATATATTCTATCACCGCCCCAACTCAACCCTAATTTAAAAATTAACACCATTTGCATCAGTTCTAATGACATTATAATACTATTGAAATATAGTGTTCTACTGGCTGAAACCTAAGTATTCATTCCACCACTGCCTGCAGTGATGAATAGATTGTCCATGTAAAGAACGGGAAAATATAGGTAAGCAAAAGGACTTCATTAAAGGCAGAGTCTGAGTCAAGGTTAGAATGAGCATTACATTTCTCATGCATTTTTTTAAGTTGTGTTAATTATAAAGAAGTAAGCTTATGAAGTTTCTGTATGGCACTGTCTTCATATATGGTATTTTATTTTATTTTTTATTTACATTAGTAAAGATATTTTCAGGTGAGTTCATATGAATCATAGAATTATTTAGGTTGGAAAAAACCTTCAAGATCATCAATTCTAACCATCCACCTGACACTACAAGATAATCATGTCTCATTGTGCCATGCAAAAGGTTTCACTCAAGGTACCATGGCTTTTAAGACACTGTTCTGCTGTCAAAACAGGACCATCCTGCCACCACAAGACTCCCTCCTTCAGCAGTCTTTCACACCAAGCTTGCAGGCCTCCATCCACAAATTTTGTTTGAGATTTCCTCTCAAGGGTGAGCAGAGAGGCAGGCACTGATCTCTTCTCTCTGGTGACTAGTGATAGGACCCGAGGGAACATGTTGAAGCTACAGCAGGGGAGGTTAAGGTTGGATATCAGGAAAAGGTTCTTCACTGAGAGGGTGGTCACACACTGGAACACGCTCCCCAGAGAAGCGGTCATGGCACCGAGCCTGCCGGAGGTCAAGAATCATTTGGACAATGCTCTCAGACACATGGTTTGAATTTTTGGGTGGTCCTTTGGGGACCCAGGAGTTGGATTTGATGATCCTTGTGTGTCCCTTCCAACTGGGATATTCTATGATTCTATGATAAGCAGGAGCAAGCTGCTCAACTCCCCTTTGCTCAAGGCTGGTGCTTATCAGTGACACTCAAGTCTGACTATTCTCCTCAGATGCTTATTGTGGATGTTTTCACTGTCAAAAGAAAATCAAGTTGACAACTACTACTATTCTTTTCCTAGGAAGTATGTAAATTTATAACCAGTCATATATTTGCAGAAGTGACCATGCAGTGTGTTATTTAAATAGTACTGACAAAGAAAGATTTTGACAAAAAAGCATTAATTAAAAATATTTCAAGAACATACATGATGTTAAGAACATTATTCTATATTAAAATACTTTTTTTGATTTGTGTGAAATCAGTTATAAAACTGTGATATTAAGTTGTGCTTTGTGTAGACTTTCAGTGAAATTGTGTAAAACGGAAAGCCAACAGAAGAATAAAGGTACAGAAAATACGAGATGTCTATCAATATAAATAATGTTGCTGGATTTTTTTTTGGCATTTCAACTAATGTTACGCAAAATCATTTGCAAATCAAAAGGGGAAAAATGTTTAGCTCTGGTGTTCCACATATTTTCTAAAATACTATCCATTCTTGCAGAAGAGGGAGGTGGGACAGAGAGATTTCCCCAATTTTGTTTTCTATCACATGACATTATAAATAGAAACATGGAATAGCTACAAAAACAATTCACATCTGGTAGAGTTATATGACTCTGTGTGCTATCAGGATGTCACAAAGATTTTGGATTTTGTATATAACATCATTGTGTGCAGAATCTTCTATTATTCTGTGTGGGACAAGAAAGCAGTAATAAAATCATTTTAAATTCCTTTGACAGGTATACTTTTTATGTGGTTTAAAAGAATCCTCAAGGAAAAGGCTTGGGAAGGTTTAGGACAGTGAAAAAAAATACATAAACATAGACAAAAAAGATGCCTAAAATGATCTAAAATTCCATTTAAAATTACTACTTTTGAATGCGAAGTCCATAATAAACTAATAATTTTGCCCAAAGAAAAGTCACAGTTTCAAGCTGTTACCTTAATACAGTAGGGCCAATTAACCTCTAATACTAATAATGGCTATAGTTTTAATTTTAAATGTAAATGTTAAGTCTCTAGAATTCTACCAACATTTCATAGATTTGGAGGGTCAAAGTCTAATTAACCCTCTCTTAGCTTTAAACTTACTACAAGAATTTCCAAAGTAGTACTGTCTTGTATGAACAATATGTCTGAATGCAATAAAAAGCAAATAATAAGTAAATAAATAAATAAATAAATAAATAAAAAGATTGTACTTTGTTCATTGCTAGTCCTTCTGATCTGTCATGAAGAACTATTTTCCCCAGACATGATAGGAAATGTTTACATTACAGTTGAACAAATTTGAGAAACTGTCCTCTCAGTAAAGGCACCAAACCAAAGCTGTGTCCTGTGCTATCACCCAACCAGTGATATTTGCTTTGCAAATAACTTACTAGGAACAGCTTCATTACATAATTCATTTAGAATTTATCTTAAATCCACATATAATCATTCAGCTGTTCAAGAAGTGTTCACAACAGTTCCAACAAGCTATGTCACAAAGACACCAAACATAGAAGTGAATGAGAAGACCTAACATATAAATTGCCATTATATAGTTGTGAAAGCAGGGGAATTAGCTCAAACGGTAGAGCGCTCGCTTAGCATGTGAGAGGTAGCGGGATCGATGTCTATATTCTCCAGTATGTTTTATGGACTAGGTGATCTTGGAGGTCTCTCCCAACCTACATGATTCTGTGATTCTGTGAAATTTGAACAGAGACTGGAATACATACTTATTTTGGTTGACATTTGGCATCATTTTTAGCAGAAGATTCACCAGTATTTTTAATACTCCAATCTTCCTTTTAATCCTCATATACAGTCTTAGTTTCTCCTGGAGTATCATCAGCTGAGTTCTTCTTTAGAATTATATTGGCAATATAGTGAAGTGAACTGGGAAAATCTCAAAAAAAATAATTATGTGTATATTTAGTCTGGATCCAGGGCACTGTCGTGTTAGTGGGGGCTCAGCTAGCCTGCCCTGGAAAGGACAAGTTTTGAAATGTGTGTACAAGCCAGTTTATGGAGTGGATGTAAGCCATTTCTATAGGGCTAAAAGGTTTGTTCCTATTACCCTTGTGTCAGCAGTTAGAGCTTATAGGAGCGGACAGTAATAAACCTTTTTTTTTTCATTATAGGCCTATTTGATTTTTGTAGTTTGGTACAAAAAGTTCATTAGAAAAAATATTCTTTTAAAAAATAACTGTATATTGCCATGTGTATAAAACACCAGCTGAGAAATTCTTTTATTTTAGGATTTAGGTTGGAGACAAAGGAGATACCTAGATTGTCCTGAGGGCACCAATAATGGTCCTGACCTCACCTGGACCTCCATCTACACAACCTATCTGTATGCCCAGGAGCCCCACTTCTGCTCAGCCGTGGGACTTCAGTTGTTGCCTGTCTTTGGTGGTCTCCAGGACAGCCACAGCAGTGTTTGACCATGGATCCCATTGATCCTGACCTGTGGACTGACGTATCAAGTTGACCTCAGCATAGTGCCATCATTGTGACTCTGCCTAGAAACCTTGGGACCATGTGTAACCATTTCCCCTCACCAGGCCTGATCCTGACTCCTACCCATGGCCCAGCCTCAGCTCATCCATGTCCATAGAGAAGTGCTGGATACCTAGAGCTAGGGCTGCCCCTGGTGCCCCTGGTTGGCCTGATCAGGGATGGGCCCTGGCTGCCAGGGCCTGCCCTGATGGGCCCATGGGAGGCCCCCATTTCTCCTGGTCCCCAGCTCCAGGTAGCTAGCCATGCTGTGCCCTGACATAAGTCAACTGGAAGCCAAACAGAATTTTGCTCAAATGACGGAACTACTCTAAGTCTGAATATTGCTATAAAACTGCCTTTCTCATGAGTCTGACATAAAGGGTTTAAGTCTAATCTGATTTTCACTGAACTGATTTCATTTGTCTTGCTGCTTTCTTGCTCAGTTACTCATCCAGTAATATTATGCAGGACCTCTATTCTTTGACTGAAAACAATTAGGAGGTATTTAAGCAAATAACTACCCATAGCTATCAGACCAGGAAAGCCTGTAAAATTTAATGGGAGGCTATGATGTGTGTAGCATGACAAGGGTGGTAAAGCATGTTCTGACTAACCCAAACTGGCAGCATAAATAGCTTTTAAATGGATGTATAACCTTTTTAAACGTTAGATATTCATTCTCCCTCTTTCACTTTTCTCTGACTGAAATAAGTGTCTTCATAATTTCAACAAGATCTGAGATACAGTGGGAACTTCACTGAACACATAAAAGAAAAAGTGCATTCCTCCAGACCATCTAGGTCCCACTACAAGGGGAACCTTGCCATCCAGTGTCTCAGCTGGTCTCTCATATGGCCAGAAATATATTACCAAAGGGCTCATTCTATGACTTTCCTCACAGACCAAAGTGAAGCTGACAGCCTTGTGGCTTTCTGGATTGTTCTTTCAGCCTTTTTTGAAGGTGGTACAGCAGTTGCCCTCCAACAGTCATCAGGGACCTTCCCAATCTCCATCATCTTTCAAAGGTGATAGAAGCATCCTCACAAGAACATCATCTACCTCTCTCATCTCTCTTGGATGCAGCCTATTGGGTATTGTGGGTTTTATGAGTAGAGGTCATTCAAGGAATTCCTGCTTTTATAACTGCTGATATTTTTCTCTGAGGAGAAGTGCAGAGTCTTGCACCTGGGGAGTCTGAACAACCCCAGGCACAAGTAAATGCTGAGGGCCACCCAACTGGAAAGTAGCTCTGCAGAGAAGGATCCTAGGAGTCCTGGTAGACACCAAGTTGAACATGAGCTAACAATGTTCCCTTGCTGCTAAGGCTAACAGTATTCTTGGCTGCATTAGACAAAGTACCACCAGCAGGTCAAGAGAGGGGATCCTTCCCTTCTACTCAGCATTGGTGAGGCTGCACCTGGAGTACTGTGTCCAGTTCTGGTCCCTCCAGTACAAGAGAGACATACTAGACATACTGGAAGAAGTCAAGCGGAGGGCCATCAAGATGATCAAGGGACAGAAGTATCTCTCATATGTGGAAAGACTGGGAGACAGGGACTGTACAGCCTGGAGAAGAGGAGGCTCGGGGGAACTTTATCAATGCGTATAAAACCTGAAGGGCGGGTGCAAAGAAGACAGAGACATGCTCTTTTCAGTGGTGCCCAGTGACTGTAAGACGAGGTTCTGTCTGCACATCAGAAAGCACTTCTTTACTGTTTGGGTGATGGGGCACTGGAACAGATTGCCCAGAAAGGTTGTGGAATCTCGTTCCTTAGAGATCTTCAAAAGCTACCTGGACGTGGTCCCAGGAAGCATACTCTAAGTGTCCCTGTTTGAATAGGGGTAGTTGGATCAGGTAACCTCCAGGGGTCCCTTCCAGCATTATCTATTCTGTTAATTTGTGAATTGGCTTTACTGCCTGCTTGTAAACTTCTATATATACTGAAACTGATCTTAACCTAATTATTCTTATGAAAACTGGGGTCACTGAGAAATTGTGTTAAAAAAGGAAGTCCTATGGGATAAAAGGAAAGGTCCTAAACAATAGATAAATTATTGAAAGAAATAAAGAAGGGTGGTAATTATTATTATTAACAATAATAATTATTATTATTATTATTCAGTGAAAGAAGGCTGGCTTCACACAAGGTGGAGTTCTACAGTAAACTATGTAAGGTTCTGTTCTGAATTATAAATGACTGAGTATTAGAATACCATTCTGCAAATAGCTCTTTACATCCTTTTAGCTTTCATTAGGTATCCATTCTTGGCCAGTATGGAAAAACATGACAGACTGATCTTGATATTATTGATATAGCTGTTTTTATATACGTTACATACATGCTTTTATATACATTACACAGCAAAGTATTTTTCTACCAGTAACCAAATAGTATAATCTTCCTACCCTCTTTATCCCCCCACAAATTAGTGCTATAAATGCTAGCATTTCTTTTTAAGTGATATATATTGAAACACTTAAAAATCACATCAGTTTCACATCAAATTATTTTATTGTACATCTAGAGTATTATCTTTTCAAGAATGTAACAAAAATGTATAATCCTCTTATACTACTTGTGACTATGCTAAGTATTTTATTCATATATTCAGAAATTGGAAAGCAACATTAGCTTGAAATCAGTCAAATAAATTGGTTTTGGATGTGCAAATAATGACAAAAAGAAGATGATTTGTCAACTTTTATGAATGGTTTATGTGTAGATTATTGGTTGAAGGCACGCACGACACGGACTCCTGATGGCTCTTCAACAGCAAGACCTTTATTGCCATTTTTCACCACTACATATACTTTCCCCGTAGCCCCACACGCTGGCCATGCGCCCGAATCTGTCTTACCATTGGTTAGAGACCCTCAGACACACGCCTCGAGCCAGCCAGCAATTGGCTACTGCCCAAAACTCATCTTTAACACTGTAGCCAATTTACTTTATCTTTTCCTTGCTCAAGTTTTTGGTTCTACCGCTGTTTTCCTCATTATCTGTAACTCAGGGACGTGTGAAACAGCACGAAGCCACCTGTGAATTCCTTTCCCACAAAACAGCACAAAGCTCCCTGCGAATTCTTCTCCCACAATTCCCCCTTTTTTATTTTCAATCGACAAAATGCTTTCTATATATTTTTCTATCAATCACTGCAGACACTGCAATAAGCAAGGTACATTAAGCAACAGGGTGAAAATCACATGCAGAACTACGATTGTAAAGTAGCGTGCCTACTAGAATCTACATCAGTCAACAAGCCACTAAGTGCTAGGAATGTTGCTTTGCAGCGATACTGCTTTTTAATCGCACAGCACAATCACACAATCACGCAAAGAGGCCTCTTGCACTTCTCATTCATACCACAAGAAAACATCACTTAAAATAATTTGTGTGCGGCTTCAGGAGGTCCTTGTAGTCTCCCATGGTGAGCGGCTGAGAGTGGAGACCCCTCCGAGGAAAAAATGCTCGGGGTGCACCTAGGGGCGTCCGTTCCACAGTCAATCCCACAGCCGAGCAGAGCGGCTCCTGGCGCAAGGAACGATGCTATTATAATTTGTATAATGACAGCAAAGAGATGCATTGCAATAAGGAGCAAGTGTGGCGTTGACCTTTTTTTTTTTTTTTTTGAGCAATTAAACCTTACACATCCAATTACTGTTACGCGTCTCAGGATATCTAATTCCTGTGGCTCTAGGGGCGCTTGCCATAAGTAGACAGTCCAGTCTTTGTTATCTGCCGCGTTCCCCACCAGGCATGTCGTAGATGGGTTGTTTCATTGGCTCCACCAGATCCAGGAACCTCCTCCCATCTAACCTTTAGTGCACTGCTGTATTAATCAGCTCCAGATTATCACCGAATGGGTCACCCACAGTCTGGGCTGGACTGAGACCCAGGAGGCGCCGAAGCTGCAGAGGCGGATGAAGATGATGGTCCCAACCATGGTCGCACGCCATGAGCTGGCACCCATCGTGGTCCTTGCCCCGTGGAACCACAAGCGTACCCTCGCCCCCAGATTATTAAGGGATATGGCCCTTCCCACCCCCCAGTATCCAGATTTCTCATCATAACCATCGCTTTTCCTGTTGGAATGGACGCTAGTCCTGATTCCATTGATTTAAAGTGCTTAATTATAGGTGGTACGTCTTCGTATTGAAAAGATAGTGTCAAATGATTTATGACATATATCACTTTGTTCAATCTATTCTGTGGGGTCTCCTGTGTCTCCCCCTTTTTCTGTTTAGCCAATAAGTCCTTTAATGTGCGGTGAACGTGTTCTACTGTTGCTAGTCCTGTGGGTGAGTGTGGGATGCCTGTCTTGTGAGTGATGCCCCAGGTATGGAAAAAAAGTCGCGTAGAGCGGCTTGCATAAGCTGGGCCATTATCAGTTTTTATGTCTTTAGGGATTCCGAGGGTGGCGAAGGCTGCACGGAAATGCGCCTGTGCGTGACGGCTTGTTTCGCCCGTCATCGCAGAGCCCAGAGCGCGTGCGAAAAAGAATCTATGGACATGTGAACGTATTTTAGCCTCCTGAACTCGGGAATGTGAGTAACGTCGGTTTGCCAAAGCTGAAGAGAAGAGAGGCCCCTAGGATTAACTGTAGTCGGTGGGCCTGGTCGTTGTTGACAATCTGGGCAGGTCTGTACTATGAGCTTAGCATCTCCTATGGGGATGGCAAACTGTTTGGACAATGCCTTTGCAGCCTGGTGGAAGAATTGATGTGATAAACGAGCCTGGGACAATGTATTTGGCACTGGGACTTGCAATGCAATGTTAGTCAATTGATCGGCCCGGGCATTTCCTTTTGCAAAGAATCCCGGGAGTGTCGTATGACTTCTAATGTGGATCACGCAATAAGGGTGGGTATGGTGCTCTGTAAGAAATAATAACTCTTTAAATTTTAAGAATAGTGCTTCACTGTGGATGTGTTTGATCTGAGATCTTTCAATTTGTTGTGCTATTCCTACTGCATAATGTGAATCAGAGACAATATTTAGTGGAGCCTGGTCCCATTGCTTGAATGCCATTACTACCGCATGTAATTCTACTATCTGAGGGGAGCCCTGTATTGTTTCTATGACATGTTGCCAGTGGCCTCCTTGTTCCCACGTGACTACAGCTTTTCCCGTTCTCCCTGACCCGTCTGTGAATACTGTTTGTCCTCGGACTGGGTGCCATCGATATAGCGGCTTGTCCTCAACGTGTACATTAATATAAAAAATAAGCATTTTATGAGACGGGAGATGTGTATCAAGTTGACCATTGAAACCCGAAAGGGCTGATTGTAGCTCTAAGCTATTCTGGAGGCATCAATCAAGGTAGTCTTTAACTATCGGAATGATAATGGATTTTGGCTCTTCTCCGGCCATTTCTATAATTCGTTCTCTTCCCTTCCTAATCAAATCTGAAAACATTTCAATGTGGAAGAATTTGCTGGAGACTCATGATATTGAGAAGAATTTATCTCATATGCAGAAAGACTATTTCTTAAATATCCAGAAATTGTTGCATCTCATTTTTCATGTCAATGTGTCATGTTAGAAATATTCTACAATATGAGATGAACTATGGCTCTGTGAATCTATGGCTTTCTCAAGAGTGAGCTATGTGACCATGTTTGGCTTGAACCAATAAATTATTATAAAACAGTACAGAAAAAAAATGTATCTATTTTGTAGTACAAATCTACTAGACACGATATTGCTATTGCTGTCATTGTAAATCTCTAACTAGCTGTTTAGTGTTATGTAACATTAATATAAAAGCTGTTTAAGCTTGTGTACCTCTATGTCTTGCAAGATGTATTACATATCAGGAAAACCTGCTTTCTTTTTGACCTGCTTTCTTGCTGGCCAAGAATTCCAACATGAACACCTTCTCAGCCCTTTGAGCAGCACATTTGCCTATCAAGACTATCAGCCTATGTAGCTTTCTATTTTCCTTTGTGTTTCTCCCAAGACTGCTCTGTTACTGCAATCTCTACAAAAGAGCTGGTAATAGTTTGGCAAGTGAGGCAACTGGGGTCATATGATTGCTGTATGGGCTATGAACTAATTGAATTAATATTGTGTGCAAAGGTTTGTGCTCTCTCTTTTTTTTTTTTTTTCTTTTTCCCCACCAGTATATCCACTCAGTCATTGTTTCTTATTTTATCTGAAAGTTACAAATTGTTTTCAGGTCTTTTTGTTCTCTGGCTGCACTAAACCATTAAATCAAATATTACGAAGATCCAGAAGGAGACCTTTGCTTTGGCTTTTGAAGAGGTTGTATGTGAAAGAAAAATAATTGAATAGTAAACTCAACACTCAGGTTTATAGACAGATGGACTAGATCTACAGAAAACTTATGATTTAACTATATCTTACTTAGAGTTCCAAGAGCACTGTCTACTTAGTGAAGATAGAAAGGTTTATTTTGATAATTCTATACTGAAAAAAAAAAGTTTTATTATCTACATTTTTTTATTATTATTATTATTTTAAAAGGTCATTTATCTTAGAAATATCTTCTATTCATCAACCTCTGAGGCTGTTTCAACTCTTTCATCAGAACTTTCAGTACTTCTTTCCTGTGTTTAAGGCAGTGATGCAGGGTTTTCTGTCTGCTGCATATTAATCACAGTCACAGAGTACATATCTTGCTTCTGTTCTTTTCAATGGAAAATATAAATGACATGAAGTTTTATTACTTGATCTGAAATTTCTCCATGGCATTTAGAAGCTGTGTGTTTGATAAATGCATGTAAGATTTCACTAAGTTAAGAGAAAAGGAGCCATGAGCCATATAATACATTATGTGTGAACTGAGAGTTCTTACAAGATGATCATCTTACAAAGTAATTATGAAAAAAAAAAAAAAAAAAAAGTGAATGATGAATGACATCAGAAATATCTACTCAGTTATGAGGAAAGAATAGTTTTTATCCATCTCTGTTCACCGATGATGAAGACTTACTACGTTATAAGTTAGCATTGCATCTTGAAATGTATGGCCTTTTTTTCTGAGTTAATTAAGTTAATCCATTATTTTCATTTGAAGTAAGCCTACACTGTTATTAAATGCTGTGACCCTCACCTTATTTTATTTTTATTTTTTTTTCTTCGTTGTTTTCATTCCTCATGGGGAGGATAGTCTTTGCCAGACCAATTTCCAGATCACATTCACCACATAAATCAACAAAAAGCAGTGAGGTACAAAGGATACTCCAAGAACAAATAGCAGAGCAGAAGGTGACTTTGCCCTTTATGAAATCAGAAAAAACTTGCCAAATTAAAGTGAATTGGGTGTAGGTGGCAAGGTCTTGGTGGTGGCAAGAGAGATTTAAGAAATCAGAGGAAAATTTGGGTGGAAAGAGACAAGAGGGAAAAAAAATGGTGAGAAATGTCAGAGGAAAGACCAAGGCCAGTGGATGGGGAGGTGCTCTATAGCGGAGACAGTATTTTCTGTTGCCCAGCCATTTGAGCAGGGTAAAAGTGTAAGGAGGAAGGAACAGCTGAAAGGAACTGTTATGGACTGACCACAGACCCTATTCCCCTTTTCTTCTGTACTTGTAGGGAGAGGAGGTGGAAGAGTTGAGAATTCTGGAGTGAAGTTGAGCCTGGCAAAAGAGGGAGGAAAGGAGCTGTTTTAATGTATGTCTTTTTGTTTTTCACTACACAAATCTTGCTTAATTGACAATAAAGTAATTTTCCCCAAGACCAGTTTTCCCCATAATAATAATAGGTAAGCAATCTCATACCTCTTTACCCTGAGGCACCAACTTTTGCATTACTGTTTTTGTTTTTTTCTGTTTCCTCCCCTTTTCCCACTGTGGAGGGAGTGAGTGACAGGGTGGGAGCTTGTCTGTTTGCTAAGGCTGAGCCACCATATAAGGTAAACTATAACTACAACTTTAAAGAAAGCATAGATTTAATGAGCCATCTTTTTCAAAGAGCTTCTTTGCATTTCTCTCTTGTCTTAACGTCATTTGTTCTGTATTTAAATAATTTTAAATTTCTGTCTGAAGAATAGTACTTTAATATTTTAGAAATATGTTTGTGGAATCTTATAATTCTGATAAAAGAGGAATCATGATTTTAAAAGGAAAATTAATTTTATGTTGGTTATCCTTCAGTAATAATAATAATAATAATAATAATAATAATTACATGGTCTTCATTACAATGTTCTAAACAACAGATTGTTTTGTAGATTACAGCGCTACAAATCTAGAAAAGGTGTACTTACACTTATATTCCATCTTAAACTTCCATTAACTTCAGCTGTGGGTAGGGGGAAAAAAAAGTATCAACATTTCACTTTCTGATTGATCTCTGATTCCTCAAGCAGAGATCACCAAAGTGAGTGTAAGCCATCACAAGTTGTGTTGGAGTACATTCCTCCAGACACCTCAGAGGACACCCATCCCTGGACCAGACCACTGGTCAGAGAAATGAAAAAGATGTTCCTGCCTTTGCTGTATGCCCACAGCAAAGAAGCTGTGTGCGCACCATGGTCAGCACCAGTAAGGGAGCAAGCCCTTTATGGTGATTTTGCCTTGCTGGGCAGCTGAACTCCACCACAACTGCTCTCTCACTCTCACTTCAAAAGAAGAGGGGAAGGAGAAGGTATGCTGGAAAGAAAAAAGGCTTATGGGTTGAGATAAGGATAATTTAATTAAAGGGAAAAGGAAGAAGAAAAAAAAGCAAGCAAAGACCATGCAGAGGCAAAGAGGGAAGAAAAATAATTATCTACTTGCCACCAACCAGCGATGTTCAGCCACGTCCTGGGAAGCAGGGCCTTGATACATATAGCAGTTGTTTGGATGGACAGACATCTTCATAACAAGAGCTTTCTCTCCAACACCCCCCCCCCCCCCCCCCCCCCCCCCCCCTTCTCCTTTCCCACCTTTTATTGCTGAGTAAGACATCATATGGTATGGAATATCCCTTTGGTTGGTTTAGGTCAGCTGCTCTGGTGATGTCCCTTCCCCACCTCTTGCCCACCCCCAACCTTTGGAGAGCTTGGAGGGAGTCTTGATGCTGTGCCAGTATTGCTCAGTAATAGGCAAAACACTGGTGTTATACCAGTGCTGTTCTAGGTGCAAGTACAGAGCACAACACTACATGGGCTGCTGCAGGGAAAGTTAACTCCATCCCAGCCAGACACAGTAAAACCTGGTGGTTGGCAGATACCAACCACCATCAGTATGACCACCTTCTCAGAGCCACCCTGAAGTCCTTCAAGCTGCCATGCTATGTCTTTGGTGGCTAGAAATGTGATGGTATTGTAGTTACCTGTCAAAGTGTGAAAGGCCCAGCACCTCTTTTGTCTGTATGACTCTGTGTGCTGGCATTGTAAGTGTTAGATTAGGTTTTGTATGTGTATAATTACAGCATTAGTAATAAGATTAACGCAATAGTCTACTATTATTATTATATAATAATGGACAGTATAATTCAATATTCCATGTATTGTTTGTTATCTATTGTTGTTGGTTGTTACTGATTCAACTGATTCTCTGAGCAAACAAATCACTAGACATATCACATTCCAGATTTTTTTTTAACCTACAACTGTGATGAAACTATGATCTGAATAGCTAATGTTAAGAATTATAGTATCATAGCATCATAGATGGTTTGAGTTGGAAGGAACATTAAAGATCATCTAATTCCACCCTCCCCGACATGGACAGGGACACCTCCCACTAGACAAGGTTGTTCAAAGCCCCATCCAACCTGACCTTAAACACTTCTAGGAATGGAGCATCCACAAGTTTGACCATCTGCAAAACAGATGTCTTCATTTGAACTACTTATTAGTATCTTTGTAAGAAAGTCAAACTTAACATGCTACACATTCTGCAGCCTAATATTGGATAAAACAAATTGCTCTCTGGAAGTATCTCTATGTAATATTCAAAGAAGAGAAATATCTGAAATTGCAAATGTCTATAATGTGACATTTGAATCCTGCTTTATGATTTCATACAACATAATATAATATGAATATTCTATCTACAAATTGATGTTATATTTATCATTGTTAATAATAATTAAAGGAAATTAATTGTCCTCTAGTTCACTGCATTAATAATTTGAATGCCTTTTTTTTTGGGGGGGGGGGGGGGAGATATGCATCTGAAATTCCACTTTTTTTAAGCCAGTAAAAGCTTCATTTTTTATTCTTGAAAATCAATAAACTCATCTAATAACCTGTATCTATAACAGTATGTTTTTAGAAATATTTGCATGAGCTGGGACCTTTATTTGCAAATTTGGGATCTTTCTTCACTCCCTTTCACTTGTAGATTGGCAACCAACTGTTGTCTCTTTAATTTTTTTTTCCTTGTACAAAGTCTTATGATATAGGATAGTTCAAAAAAGGATCCTCAATTACTCATATGCTTTTAGTGTATCTACATCATGGCAGAGGAATCCCAGCATCAACCATTTAACTATTGATAGACTATTCTGAAATTTGGATTCACATAGAATCCAAAAGAGGAAATATGCAGGTGTTTTACTTTCAGAGAAGCTTAAATAGCTCTATAAGATAAAATCATGTCTTTCTCTAGAACAGAAGAAAATCTGAAAAGTTCTGGCTTGTCCCAGTACCAGCTTGGAATTAAATATAACAACTCCTTTTTATGAATTATTGGCTCCAACCTCTAGGTGCTTGCTCAGTGGGCAACTCAAAGAAATAACATATATTTGGATGCATGCTCTTGTTCACCAGCAAAAGAACAAAAGAGTATTTGCATCTGTATTCATTGCTGGTCTGCGTACAGTCCAACAAGCAATCCAGTTCTTATGTTTACTAAACTGAACATTTTTTTTCTGAGTTCTCTCAGAACTCATGCCAATTAATGAAAAATGAGCAACAGATTTCATACAGCTCTGCCAGGAAATAAAAATATCTATATTTGCACTCAGGCAAAACCTGGAACCAATTAACTAATTAATCTATCTCTATCTATCTATCTATCTATCTATCTATCTACTTTGATATCCCAAAGAGAAGTTCATGGCAAAAAATATTATTTCAGATCTATTTTAGAAATAATTCTGATAGTAAAATTAAAAACCAAAACCTTTGAGTTATAATGGAAGTTCTGTTGAAATCTTTGTCTCTGATTACCCAAAAGTCACAATGGAGGTATTCAATATGAATTAAGCAATTATCATAATATGATATCAAATTCAATATCACAGGTGGTGTCTTGTAGCCTTTTCCATTACTCAAATATTTGTATTCACCATTGCTAATAAAATTCCCAATGGGAAAATTTTGGCTGTAAAGTTTTTGTTTGTTTTGTTTGTTTTAATTTTCTAAGTGAGAAATATATTATTATTAAACTAAATGTCATTTTTAGTGATGTTGCAAGTTTTACTGTGGGTGTTTGAATGCCAACAGCAGCTATTCAATAGATCTATCCCCAAAGGAAAGAGTGAAGCACTGCTGAGTTATTTCTGTCAAAACAAACAGAAGCTTTATATTAGAGTGACAGTCTATGTTATAAAAATAAAAGAAATTGTATCAGACAGAGAAAAGAAAAAAAAATCCCATACATGTATTCTGCTCAGTTTTTCTGGAGATCTTCCATTTTGTTATTTGAATCTCTGTAGGATTTGAATCTCTATGTAGGATTTTATTCAATTTATTTTTCTATTTATGGTTTATTTCTTCTTTCCTTGGCAATGATCATAGAGACCACTTACTTCAGTCTAACAGTTTTTTTTTTTTCTCTTTCCTTTTTTTTTTTTTTTCTTTTTTAAGTGAATAAAATTTTACAGCTGTTGCTTTCACAACCACAACTAACCTTGGTATAATTTTACTTACACTGCAGGTAATGGGACGTATATTGACCAATAATGGCAGCAGTCGGAAAGCCTTCTCTGCATTATGATAAATTAATAATAATTCATAATTGAAAATGTAAAGATACAATTTGGATTACATACAAGAGTGTGTAACTACTATAATATTAAGGTATTTTCTATCATAAAGTCATGGAATACCAGAAATAATAGAAATTATATAGAACTTCTGAAAAAGAGAAGCATTTGCATGGCAGATTTGATTCTCTTTTTCCTGTTGTAAAGCATAAAACAATGAATTGTCTTTTGATAAGAATTCTCACATGAGAAAAAATATGCCGAGCTGTAGACTTCTACACTGCTCCCAAATATATGCAAGGAAAATATGCATTTAGGAGTCTGTGGAAACAGGTATAATTTTGGCAATTTTCTCTTTTAAAATTTCATACTAAAAAAATGATAATTTATCAGGGCTTTATTTAAATTAAAAAAAAAAAAAAAAACAGAGTATGGGGTTGTTTGGTGGTTTGGATTTTTTTTTCTTTTTTTTTTTCTATTTCTTTTTTTTTTTTTTGGAAGAAAGGTCTAAAAAGAAATAAAAGTTTCAACAGCTGTATTGGTAAGATATGTATTTTGTATGAATATTGCAACTCTCAAGTACATTGAACTATGAAAAATCTAATACAATAACCTGGCAACACTAAACATAGACCCCTTTTGTGTCTTGATGTTTGTGTTGGCAGTTGGCATCTGGTTTAGATTTTTATTTTTTTTCCCCTGTTGTATAAATATCCCATATAAAATTCATGGAACTGAATAAGTTTAGATTTTTTTTTTTTACTGAATTTTATTTATTTATTTTTTTAGTCTTGGGTTAGTTGCATATTCTCAGTCTATCAGATGAGATATTCAATTAATTATAAAAAAATATAGAGTGTATAGATAGTATAGATAGTGTAAAGATAAGGGCATATAGATAAGATATAGATCTCCTTTTTAGCAGTGAGCCTTGGAGTCTAAGAAATTAATGTTCGCTTTAACCTCTTATAATACTCTTATAATACTGTACCAATTTTGGCTTTTTCAGCTTTTTTTTTCAAGCATTCCTGTGTCTTCTGAGGCTATCATCAAAATATGCAAGACATATCGTCAATTTCATTCTATGGCGAAACCTTTCAGCTGAATTGCAAGATGTTATTTTAGACACATTTCACATAGAAACAACAACAAACACATGTAAGAAATAATTGTATTTTTCATGGAATTATAGAATATCCTGAGTTGGAAGGGGCCCACAAGGATCATTGAGCAGAAATCCTGGGACCACAGAGAACCCTCCAAATGTGTGACAGCACAGTCCAAATGCTTCTTAGACTCCGGCAGGCTTGGTGCCATGACCACTTCTCTGGGGAGCCTGTTCCAGTGCTTGACGACCCTCTTGGTGAAGAACCTTTTCCTGATATCCAGCCTGAACCACCCCTGTCACAGCTTCAAGCTCTTTCCTCAGGTCCTATTGCTGGTCACCAGAGAAAAGAGATCAACACCTGCCCCTCCACTCTCCGTTGTGAGGAAGTTGTAGATGCGATGAGGTTTCCCCTCAGTCTACTCTTCTCCAGGCTGAAGAAACCATGTGACTTCAGCTGCTCCTCATACGTCTTCCCCTCTAGGCCTTCACTATCTGCTTAACCCTCTTTTGGACACACTCTAACAGTTTTATATCTTATACTGTGGCGCCCAAAACTGCACACAGTACTCGAAGTGAGGCTGCACCAACGCAGAGTAGAGCAGGACAATCATTTCCCTTGACCGGCTACCAATGCCATGCTTGATGCACCCCAGGATATGGTTGGCCCTCCTGGCCTCCAATGCACACTGCTGGCTCATGTTCAGCTTCACATTGATCAACAGCCTCCAGGTCCCTTTCTGTGGGGCTGCTCTCCAGCATCTCATCTCCCATTCTGTATGTATAACCAGGGTTGCCCTTTCTCAGGTGCAGAATCTGACACTTGTTCATGTTAAACTCCATATTGTTGATGATTGCCCAGCTCTCTAATTTGTTCAGATCTCTCTGCAAGACTTCACCACCCTCTACAGAGTCAACAGATCCATCCAGTTTGGTATCATCTGCGAACTTGCTCAAAAAACCTTCAAGTCCCATATCAAAATCTTTTATGAAAACATTGAAGGCTGGTTCTAAAATGGAGCCCTGGGGAACCCCACTAGTGACAGGTCACCATCCCAATGTAACCTCATTTACAAGAACCCTTTGGGCCCAACCCATCAGCCAATTGTTCACCAATCTTATTATGCTTTTATCTAACTGTATTCTGGTCATTTTGTCTGGAAGGATGTTGTGAAAGACAGTACCAAAATCTTCACTGAAATCCAGAAAGATTACATCAGCTGGCTTCCTTTGGTCAACTGGCTGGGTGATCTTGTCATAAAAGAAAATTAAGTTTGTTAGACATGACCTTCCCCTTGTGAACCCATGTTGGCTCTGAGCAAAGACAGTGTTGTTTTTCAGGTGTTCTTGAACAACGCCCAGAATAATCTTCTCCATAATTTTACCAGGCACTGAAGTGACACTGACAGGCCAGTAATTGCCAGGGTCTTCTTTCTTGCCCTTCTTGAAAACTGGGACCAAATTTGCCAGCTTCCAGTCAACTGGGACCTCTCCAGATTCTCAACATCATTGAAAAATAACTGAGAGAGGTCCTGCAATGATATCAGACGGCTCTCTGGGTACCCTGGGATGAATCCCATCAGGTCCCATGGGCTTGCATGCATCCAGGTGGAGCAGCAAATCCTGCACAAGTTCAGGGTTGACTGGGAGTTAATCATTTCCGCAGTCATGGTTCTCCAACTCAGGGCACCTGGAGTCCCACAGCCCATCACTGGTGTTAAAGACAGAGGCAAAAAATGCATTAAATATCTCTGCTTTGTCTATGTCCCCACTTGTTAGGTGACCATCCTCATCAAGGATCAGACCAATGTTTGCTCTGGTCTTCCTTTTTCGGCTAACATACTTTAAAAAGATTTTTCTTTTTTTTTTCCCCACGCTGTTAGCCAGCTTCAACTCTAATTGAGCCAAAATGATGTAACTAAAACACAGTGATATATGTGTGTGTCCTCAAACATCAGTGCAAAAGCGCTGGCTTAGAGGAAGATCTTTGCATGAGTAGCTCAGCCTCATACACTTAACTTGTTAAATCCTGAGTTAGAGAAGATAAATTTCACTTATAAGATCTTAGTTATTCAGAGACAATTTATCTGGGTAAGAAGATTAAGTATTTGTGGGCAGAACTGAAGCAAAGTCTCCAGAGGAAAGTCCACTGTAAGTAGGAAAACATCAAATGAAGGAGCAAAATAATGAAACAGTAGACAATGATTTATTACAAAAGCCATGCACAGGTGATGAGGTTCTAAATTCTGTAAGACTCACCACAGCTTGAGGGACTGGACAACTGCTACAACTGTAGCTCTGCAACACAGGAACTTTAGTGTTTTCGCTGCTGTTAACAGGCCACTGTTCTTGGGTAAAAAAAAAAAAAAAAAAAAAAAAAAAAGACTTTTCATTAGGCAAAAGAGTAAAGGCATTTTAGGACTTTCCTGGCCTTTACTTTGTTTCAGCTTAATTTTAGCAACATCACATTGCCCAACAATCTGATGACAGTTGTCTAACTTGCTTGTAGCTTTATCTTAGCTTTGTGCAACTGTGTTAAGAAATTATACCACATATGGTAGAAGTCTAACAAAACTAATCAATTGTTGAAACAGAAGGAAGCCAACTAACTCCACCACTGAAGTTATATTCTTCTTGCAAAAGACTGGATATGGGTTACTAGCATCCCATGCTAGGAAAAAATGGCCCTCACCCCTCACCTGTAGGAGCTTAGAAAGATGTGTATAACAGTGGAGAAGGGGCAGATACTAGAAAGCCTACACTTTTTAAAACAACACTTTTAATTGAATTATTAATCAGAATGAAAAATACTTTGACAATTTGAGAAGTGTTAATGTCATTGTAATGAGATTAATGATAGCTGGTTGTATTTTGATTAGACTGTTAAAACATTTTTTAGACTATCAATAAATTCTTGAGTTTGCATAAAAGACATGCTCCCTTTTTGCCCATAACAAAATGTTTAGTGTAATCGAAGTCAATTTAGGTAAACCTGTCATTATTTTGCACAGGTTTGTGTATGTCATGTGCAGATTGAAATTGGGTGTGATTGGTCTTTAAGCTCTCAAAATAACAGCAGAAACAGATAAAATATAAGTTTCTGAGTGTCTGGAAGGACATCCTAGATAAAAATGTATTCATGCTGTCGAGTTTAGGAATCTGTCTTTTTATTATTATTATTTTTAAGTTACTTGTGATGTATGTAATGTGGAATCTTTTCCCACATTCCATGAATAGATATATACCCAACTTGTGTGTATACTGGCGTCTGAATGCACAATACCACCTTCCCTACATCTTTTTTTCTCAGGGTGGGGGGAAGCCGGGTATATATTATGGAAGCAATCATTATATTCTCCAGCAGCCTGCTACTCTGGGTAATTGAAAGATCAGACTCTCTTCCACAGCTTTGATGCTGAGTCTTGCTCAAGCAGCATGTGTTTTTTTATTTTTTTATTTGTTTGCTTTTTTTTTTTTTTCCAGTTATGCTCTCAGTAATGTCTATGAGAGGTGCTAGGCTTACAAAACAGAAATACGTGTGTGTGGGAAAAGGTCTATATCTATTTAAGGAAATAATTGCTTACTGAAAAGGGATAACATTTTAGAAAACATTTCAGAATTCCTGGAACCAATAAGAATTTTTTGAGGTATTCAGGAATGAGGCTCAGAAAAGACCATGAAGAAAATAAATGGAGAGAAGTTTTTAAAACAGTACAATTTAATGAAGCACACCAATCCAATAATTCAATATAACAATGTATGCTGATATGATGTATCATGCTTAGAAAGATTGTTAAAGATACATCATTTTCTACAGATGTTTACAAATCTATGAATAAAACATATGTTATACTAATTAATCATTTTGGTTTACTTATTTGGCATGATAAATCAGATCAGAGAAGCAAACTCATACATGTCATCAAGTAATGGGTAGTTTGTGCACATCATCCTCTATACTTTTAAAATAAAAACAGGAAGACAGAACACATGAAAGATGTGCAATATGAGACTTTGTAACTTTGTCAGTATGTGTGTCAGTGACAGTAGTCAGGTTTAGAGAGAGCTCTAAAATAAAAGTCAAAATAAGTGCACCAAACTGTATTTTATATTTTATATTGTTCTACTCAGAACAAGGATCTGTGACTCAGAATAGTAATTTATCCTAATTGAGTTGTTCAGGTGTCTGTGACTATTCACCTCTGAATCTCGTGCAGACTGCCATTAATGTTGTAAGATCACAAATACAATACATAAATAAAAGTGTCATTTAATGAATACAGTTCCACATTTCTAGTGTTTGCTTGTTTGCTTGTTTTTTTTTTTTTTTTTTTTTTCCCTTTGGGTGTTTTTGTTTTCAATTATTCACTGGGTTTGGGAGTCATTTCTCCTAACTTCAGACTTCGTCCAGTGAGAGATGAATTAGTCACATGGAAATCCTTTACAGTCAATGAAGAGAAATATTGTAGAATGTACTCTTGTAATTTCCATATTAAAATGATTTTTTATTTACTATGTGATGCTTATATCAGAACATAAAAAGTCAGATAGATATAGTATACAATTAAATGTAGGAAAGACAGACATTTTGAATGACAGACTGTTCCTTTTGGATGATCCCCTGACTTAGTAGTTTTGCTGTGTAGTCTGGTTTGTGTAGGACTGTTTGGAAGTATTTTGGAACTGTCTAATCCATATTCCCTAAGGACTTTTAAAATAAAAAATGAAAGAATTTTTAAAGCAAGGCAGGTAATATCAAATTTTTTATTATGTCTTTTTTTTTTTTTTTTTTTTTAACAGATAAACAGGTGACATTGATAGGTAGTATTGTTTCCTTTTGGAGACTGGAAATAATAAAATGCACAATACCTTTAAGTTAAAAAAAAAAAATAAAAAAAAATTATTTCCTATAAATCTCCATACATGGTGCATTTTTCTATCAATGTTTCTCCAACCATTATTGATTTCTAAGATTAAATAAGATTTCTCAAAGAGATATCAAATGCCCCTTTCTTCACTTAATATGCTTTAGTTAGTAAGAAGTGGTTTGCCAGGAAGGGAAAAGAGTGTTTGGATTCTGTCCAAATGTTTCCTTCATTAACATGGAAAGGTCTCAATAATTTCACTGTGAGACTGCTGTCTTATTCCAGGGAGAACTCAATGACTGTAGTTTAGAGAAGATGTGAAACCAATTGAAAAGCTTATGCAGCTTTCAGTAGGGGTAGATTTCAGCTATACAGAAGGAGAAAAAAGAAAGCCTTCATTTTCTTTTTTCACTTTCAGCAGATATGGGAAAATGTGTTCCTTCTTGCTTCTACCTTCAGACAGAAAAATCTCTCTATATATCTCTTCTCTCGATTTCTTAAATTCAGGCAAATGTAAGACTATAAGAGATATGTGGAAGCATTAAAATGTGCATCAGCAGAACAGAATGGGAAATAATATTTCAAGGTATTGAATATGTCTTACTTGTGAAACAAAAATAGTCATTAATATCTCTTTACACTGGAAATAAACAGAGATTTATTTATTTATTTATTTATTTTGAACAGAAATATACAAAATGGATTTTAAATCATAGGGAGGGAGAGAGTAAAGGGAGGAAGAAGATTTCCTGCTGTAATATTTCACATGCCTCAAGAAGAATTGTGCTGTGGTAGGAAACACACTGCATAAATTTATCTAAATATCTGTTAAGGATCCCAAAGGTTTTATCTTCTGACTCTGCTAATAAGTAATCATCTGGAAAATCTGTTCTTTCTTCTTTTCCTTGTTATTAATTATGTAAAAATATTCATGTATTTTTGAGGTGCTTCCAGGGAAGGACTAGAACCATATGTACACTGGTACAATTTATGAGAAATAAACAAACAAACATTTCTGTAATTAATTGTACCTAACCATATGTATGTGTATATATATATATATGAGAGAGTTTTAAAAATATACATTTGTTCAGGCAGAGCTTGCTGAAGAATGTATTTATTCAAATGTATTTTGAAGTACTCACAAAGTTTTAAGTGACTTGACTCTGAAATTTACAAACTGTACTCCAAATGCCATTTTAATTTAGAGATTAAAATGCTAAGTCAGCATATCTGTATTTTCTCTAGTTAGCCCAAAACTGCAAAAAATATGTAAGCAGATGTCAAACTTAAAGTACATATGTAGACTTACTAAGGTTAATGTATAATAAGGTGTTTTAATACATACTGTAAAATATCAAGCTGTATACTACCATGTTCTGCTTCTCCTTGAATTTTGTTTTTATTTAGTCTAAAATATTCCTGATCAAATCAAGAACTCTATTTAAGCAATTACTTCTCTTCAAAAATATTTAATTGTCACCAACTTCAAAATTAAGTGCATGTTTCACTACATCTTGAATAAGAAAATCAGTCACAGTCTGAGTTACAAAATTTGGAAAAATAATTAGTAATGTTCTACTCAGTCTGAAATCTCCCTCAATAAAAACTAGGTAGGTTTAATAGTGTTGAAATTTTCATAAACCATTTGTGTTACCAGAAAAACATTTGATTGAAAATTAGATCCTATGGCTGCCATAAAAACAGTCTTTCCTTTCAATTAACAAATAGATATCTAGGACAAAATAAGTATTGCAGAGTCACTGTGTGGTAATCAGTGGTAATCAACCTTTTTACTGTGATGACTGTTATAGATTAACATCTCAATAGGGTGAAGAAATAAGGGACCGATATCTCTAGGAAAAAAAAAAAAAAAGTATATGTTTATAGATTTAAATGTCTTTTTTTTTTTTTTTTTTTTTTTTTTAAATAAATCACATTGTATTCACATTGTGATAAAAATCACATATCACATTGTGATAAAAAGAATTTGATTTTTTCCCCATACGAAATTAAAAAGTGTAAAAATTTGAAGCTCTGAAGGAAAATATTTCACATGAGTTTTAGATGAAAAAGGATCATTCTTTAGGAAAAAGAATGTCCCAATGAGAGCTTGCTTGTAGTTTAAGCATGTGTGATTTTTTCTATGAAAAGGAAAAAACCATCATAGCACAACTCACAGAATATAATAATGTAGTGCAAAGTATAGGGAATTAAAAGCACTCAATGAACAAATTTAAAAAAATAAAACAAAATGAAAAACTACTTTTTCACAGTTAAGATGTATTTTAGACAGTGAAGTGTTGCAACACAACCACTGACATTATTTAAGATAAGAGATACCATTCACAATTCACCATTCAACAGAGAAAGCACCTAGCTGTGTAAGGGAAACCTTTTATTGTGGCTAAATTATAAGGGTGGCTGTAGACATACAGAAACATGTCATTAGTATTTGAGCTGAATTTTTATCTTCCTTCGATTAAGGTAGTAAAATAACTAACAAATAATTGAACTGATATTCTTCATTTCAGTTTTTACATTACAGCATGTCCCTGATACCTAATGGAGAGAATTTACATTATAATTTTATAGCCATTAAATGAGTAAATAAATAAATCCCTTAGTTGATATTCATTTTGCAATGAATCTCCAGAAGTCAACCAGTCAAAACTCCTGCTCATATAAGTTCTAATCAGATCAGGTTGTTCAGAAACTTGTTTTGTAGAGTCTTGAACACCTCCAAGGATGGAGCTCCCACAATCACTTTGGGCAACCTGTTCCAGTGTTTGACTTCCTCATGGAATCGTATTTATTTATTTATTTATTTGTTTATTTATTTATTTATTTATTTCTCATCTACTTACTCCACATAGTTTAGAATTCCACAATATATGGCATTTCAGACAACCCTACAGAAAAATATATTGTAGGAAGTACACTTTATATTACTTAGTAGAATAAAATACATTTTTATATGATGAGTCATGAATATTTTTTCAGTGATATTTGTGTATTAAAGTAAATCAGACACAAAATATTTATCATTCTTACTGATAAGCATGTGAATTCATGTATGGAAAGTGAAAGATGGTATCTTTTGCTTAATATTCTGGATATTTATACCTGCAGGAAGGAAAGAGCTGAAATTAATAATTTAAAATTGCAGCCACCACCTTATCTTCTAATCTGATCAACCTTTTTTTTTTCAGTGTTCCAGTGTCTATTCTGTGGAGTTGAAGGGCAGTTATGTTGTAATGCTCATGCCAACTGGAGTTGTTTTTTTAAGAAATGGCAGACAGCCTTAAAATAAATAAGTAAATAAAAAATAATAAATAATCAGATCCTTTGTATATGTAAATCCATGTAGAACTACCTGTAAAATCACTTGACATTTTGCCTCAGAAGACTCTTAAGCTCAGATTTAGCCTCTGATTCAACAAATACTTAACTGTCTTGTCTTTACTGACAATGTTATTTTACAATTCTCTACATAAACTGATCAATTTCTTTATATATATATGTATATACATATATATATATTTATATATTGTCTGTTTCTGATCCCAGCTAACACAACTAAATGTCTGATGTATGTCTGCTATTTGGCATTAGACCTCAGAATTCTAATCTACATTTGAAATTGTCCTGGTTGTAGGTGTCAAGGTTTTGATAGAAGACAGCTGCAGGGGTGACCTCTGTGAGCAGAGGCCAGAGGCTTCCTCATGATGGACACAGCTGATTCCAGCCAGCTCCAAAGGACCCAGCCCAGGGCACAGCTGTGCCTATCAGCCTAGCTAGTGGTGTCTCAGTGAAAACATATTTAAGAAACAACAGAATACTGTCTGCAAGAAAGGAAGGAGGAAAAATCCTGTAAGAAGTAACTCTGAAGACACCAAGATCAGTGAAGGAGGGGGAAGAGGTTCTCCAGGCGTTGTAGCAGGGATTCCCCTGCAGCCCATGAAGAAGGCCATGTTGGAGCATGCTCCTGGCAGGAACTGTGTCCCAAAGAAAGGACTGATGCTGGAGCAAGAGCTAAGTGTGAGGAGGTAGGAGGAACAGAGACAAACTGTTATGACTGGTCACAATTCCCCATTTCTCATACCTCTGCACTGCTGGAGCTGGCCCATCTCTGCTTCACCAGCACCATCCTTGCCCACAAGTACTGCATCATCCACCACAACCTCAAGCCTGACAAGCACAACTGGATGCCTGTGTTCTCAGGGCAGGGAGACCTGGACACCTCAGCTGCTGAGTGGGTAAACATGGCCAGCACCCATGGGGGACCCAAGCATCTTGGCCCCCTTGTGAAGCCCCCAATACATATGGGGACACAGGTGCATGGGGGACAGAAGCACCTGGGGGACCAAAACCACTCACACCACCTATGGGGTTGCAGGCATCCAGGGAACCCAGCCATTCCTGTATTAGTATTCTTGAACAGGGTATGTCTGCTCTGTTGGGCCTTGTATTTGAGGATCCTGCATGTTATTTATGCAATCTGTAACTTGTAGTTAAGTTATAATTAACAGAAAGGTAAAGTATATGTGGATCAAGGGATCCTGACTAGCAGACCACTGTACTCGGAGGATCCCTTGATCCAGTGGACATTTTAGTTGAGTAGGCCAGTGCTTTGCTACATGTGAGGAGTGGCTTTGAGGCTGTGCTGTGCTGCACATTTCCCATGGACACAGGATGTGCCCAGCCAGCTCGCTGTAACTGGGAAGTCTACAGGCAGCTCCCAACTGTTACTAGTGATTATACCACCTGTGTAGCTTTACCTACGTCCAGAAGTGCAACAAGAAGTTCTCATGCAAAATTCCTTCAGGAATTTTCTTGTTTTCTTGTAAGAAAATGCATATTAGCTTAAAGTACCAAAAGGGAGGTCTTCCGTCCATGGATAGGATTTGTTCTGCACTGTACATTGTGCTGTGGGAAAGTCTATCTAGGCACTGTCTGACGCTGCACAAATGCAGGGTGAACAGCATCCAAAGGGGTGTAAGATTTACTTGCTGTCTATATTGCTCTTCTTATTTTGTTTTATTGAAACAACTATTTTATTACGCCATGTGTTGCTGGGTCTTTCTTACTGAGGTCCAGAAAGAACCTTAAACTATCTCTCTCTCTCTCACTTTATCCCCCACACCCACTTCCTACCACTGTCCAGAAGAAGGGAAGGAGATAAAGGGGCTAGGAATTAACAAATTAAGTTGAAGCTGGGAAGAAGAGGCAGGGATGCAGAGGTGTATTATTTTTTGTCTTTCTCACTGTCAAATTTGTCTTTTAGTTGGTAACAAATTGCATTAATTTTCTCCAAGTTGAGTCTGTTTTACCTCTGACAAAAATTGGTAAGTGATCTTCCTGTCTCTATCTCAACCCATGAGCTTTTTATCTTATTTTTTCCCCTGTCCTGTTGAGGAAGGAGAGTGAAAGAGCAGCTGGGTGGGCATCTGGCCACAGTTCAAGTTAACTCACCATAGTATTTTGTAGTTGGCTATTTCTTGTGCCAGCTAAAACAATTGAAAAACTGATGTGGGATGATTCTGGTGTTTATTTTCCTAGTGTATTTATGAACAGTAGTGTTAGGCACTGTTTGTTTTCAAAGAATCAGAATCATTTAGGTCGGAAAAGACCCTTAAGATCATCAAATACAAACATCAACCTAACCTACCAAGTCCCACCACTAAACCATGTCCTTTTAGTGTCACATCACTTTGTCTCTTAAAACCCATGCTGACTGGGCTGCCCTGTATACACCATGAGATGGCGCTCAAGATGATCTGCTCCATGACCTTTCCTGGCACTGAGGTCAGACTGACAGATCTGCAGTTCCCCAGATCCTCCTTCCTGCCTTTCTTCTTGCAGATGGGCATCACATTTGCCAACCTCTAGTAAACTGGACCTCCCCAGTTAGCCAGGACTGCTGGTCAATTATTGAAAGTGGTTTGGCAAGCACTTCCACCAGTTCCTTCAGCACCCTTGGGTGGATCCCATCTGGCCCCGTAGATTTGTGGGTGTCCAAGTGAGGTAATAGGTTGCTAAATATCTCCTCTTGGGTCATAAGGACTTGGACTTCACTCTGATCTCAGCCTCTGACTTTCAGATCAGCAGGCTGGTTACCCTATGAAGAATTAGCCTTACTAATAAAGACTGAGGCAAAGAAGGCATTAAACTACCTCAGCCTTTTCCTCATAGAATGGCTTGGGTTGGAAGGAACCTTAAAGATCATCTAGTTCCAAGCTCCCTGCCATAGGCAGGGATGCCACCCCCTCAGTCAGGTAGCCCAGGGCCCCATACAACAGGCCCTGAGCACTTCCATGAATGGGGCATCTGCATCTTCTCTGGGTAGCCTGTTCCAGTGCCTCACCACCCTCCGAGTGAAGAATTTCCTCCGAACATCTAATCTAAATCTCCCTCTTTTAGTATTAAACCATTTCCTCTTATCCTATCATTATCTACCTGAGTAAAGAGTCCTTCTCCATCCTTTTTTATAAGATGCCTTTAAAGTATTGAAAGGTTGCAATGAGGTCACCCTGAAGCCTTTTCTTCTGCAGGCTGAACACCCCCAGCTCTCTCAGCCTTTCTTCTTAGGAGAGGTTTTCCAGCACTCTGATTATCTTCGTGGTCCTCCTCTGTTCTTGAAAAACATCTGACTTTCTGGACTCCTTTGCCCTTTAGAACTGCCTTCCAAGGGGTCCCATCAATCAGGTTTCTAAATAGTCCAAAATCAGCGGTCAGAAAATGAAAATTAGTGCTGACTGCCCTCCTTGCTTCCCCAAAGATCAGTATGATAGAGTTCTCATGACTGCTGTGCTAGAGGCAGCCTCCAGTCATCACATCATCTATGAAACCTTCTCTGTTAACAACCAACCAGTCAAGTAGGGCATTTTCCCCAGTTCATTGCCTCACCTCCTCCAACATTCCAAGAACTTCCTAGAATATTTATTCTCTGCTGTATTGTATTTTCAGAAGCTGTCTGTGAAGTTGAAGTCTCTCTTTTGTTAGACTGATGTCCTGGCCTTGGCTGGGCTAGAGTTAACTTTCTTTGCAGAGGCTTATACGATGCTGTGTTTTGGATTTTTGAAGAAAACAGTGGTGACAACATACTGATGTTTTCACTGTTGCTGAGCAACAGTTAAAAGTTTTTGCTTTACCTGGTAATCTGTCTTCAGCTCAACCCACAAGTCCTCGCACTTTTACCTTCCTGATTGTCTCCCCCATCTTACTCTAGTGAGTGAAGGACTGTGTGGTGCTTAGCTACCTGCCTTGTTAAACCTTAACAACGAATATGGCAAACTCTTTTGGAGAACAAGGAAACATAGAAATATGCATATATTTTGAAAGGGGAATAAAATAAAGGAACAATTTTTTGGAACATATTTTTCTAATGGAAGAGCAGAAGATATAACCATGCAAAAATATGCATGTAACCAAAGAGGAGTCACCTGTCTACAACACTTTTTAATCGGATAGGTAGCACAGGTGTAAGTACATATCAGTTTGTCTGTTTATATTAATTTGAGTGCGGTCATCTGACTCCTACAAGTAAATTTTATTCATCTCAGGGTTCTTTTATTCCTAAAATAAAGGAATTCTAGACAGTGGAACCACAAATGTAGTTTTTAGGACTGAGGCTTTTCAAGTATTTTGGATTTACTTTACATTTTACTTCTTTCCTGGTTTTGTATAAAGTTAATATTGCCTTCTAACTTTTCTGAATGTATCTGTTTATATAATTTTTTACCAATAAATAAATAAAATAAGGTTTTGGAAGAAAGTAAGATTTTTAAACAGGGTTCCAGAGAGCGAAAGTGAAGATCAAAATTTGTCAGGTCACACTGAAACCACTTGTATCTTCCATGAGTTTAGTTAGCTGAATCCAAACTCGGCTCCTTTGGTGAGAAAAGCTGTCATGGAGAGCTGAAAGATGCCTGAGCAATGGCTGCCCCTTCTTTGGGGAACTGCTTTGAAGTGTGAAATCTCACCCTTGGTGACCACTTGACCTTCAGTGTCCAGCTATGCCTGCAACTGGCCATGGACATTGTTCCAGACATGGACTCTGTGTCCCACAGGTCAACATCCTATCCTGTCCTTGGACTGTTCCCATTCCCATGGAGGTGTCCAATGCCTGGGGCAGAGTATGCACTCACCCTGGCCAGCCCAGTCTAGCTGAGGCATCTCATATTGCTCCTGGATCCAAGTCAGATCCCAGTCCCATGGAGATGCTGATCCATGCAAAACCCTTACCAAAATTTACTGCTTATTGCCATCAGAAAACTAAACTAATATTCTGTAGAAAACTGGATTGTCAAAACAATAACAGCAGTTGAGATCAGTATCTAGTCAGAGGATAGGAGTATGAACTGTGAAAATTTCTAACATTTTTTATTATTGGATATCATGTTAACATTCTGTTGATTTCTGGTTTTTGACTTACATTTCTACAGTCTTTATATTTTAAATTACACCTTAATTTTCTGTCTCCAAAAATAACTCAGAGTTTGTTTGGTATTCTCTTTTATTATTATTATTATTAATTATTATTATTTTTTTATTTTAATTTCGCTTTCATGTCTTTGTTGTTGCTGTTATTTGTTTGTTTTTAAATAAAAATCTGAAGATTGTGTCAAATAGAAGATAAAATATTTCATTTTTTAAGTTAAATACCTGTTCAAAAAAAATCCCAGTGTGAGTCAGGAACAATAATAATCCTGATAATAGTTTGTCTAGAGTCACATAAAACTGAAATGTGACAGTGTGATGGCCACAGAAAAAGTAATCTTGCAGTCCTTGGCTTCTCACCTAAGTCTCCCTCCCTCCTTCTGTAAAACTACTCTGACATGAATGCCAAGATGAATGTCTAGCTATGAATACGTGTTGTCTTGAAGAAGTGAACAAAGAGAAAGGCAAGGTGTAATTTATTAGTTCATCTTCATGACAACTTCATGACCTCTGTCATGAAACTGGTTTAAATCAAAAATACTAAATCACAGCTTGACTTTCTCCTTGCTCACTTCTCCTTTAGAAAATGAAGTTATAAGCAAAAATCATTTTTGAAGTATTCATCCTATTTCTCTCTTAATAGCTAATGCACCAGCAAATTCATGTAGACAAGTCTAGGAAAACAGAGCACATGTATCAAGTTCAGATACGATATAAGGAATGCTAACAATTCTTTTAGCACCCAAGGAGTTGTAGTGATTTTTAATCCACAAATTAACTGAGATTTTTAAAATAATAATAATAATTTTTATTTATTTATTTATTTATTTATTATCAGACAGGAAATGAAGCTTAGTCCTGCTGCTTAAATGAAATGCAGCAGGAGAACCATCTTCATCTGTATTGGGACAAAGATTGTCTGAAGTATTTATATTTTACTTATTTGATTTATATGCTATATTCTGAAATCAAATGCATTAACAAGTTTATCTGTAAATGTATAAATATAATTCTTGAACATTTCAATGTCTTATAATAAAAAAGGTAAATTGTCAATATACTAAGAGAGATACTGCAGCATACAAAATATTTAACAGAGGAGAGTAAGCAAGTAAAATCACATATATCAGGAGAATACACTTAGTAACTTTTTCAGAAACACTTTCCAAATACTGTTAAAAAATGATACTTTGGGCATTATAGGCTAAGTTAGTATGAAAGTGATATTCAAGATATACAGAATCATAGAATGGCTTAGGTTGGAAGGGACCTCAAAGATCATCTAGTTTCAACCCCCCTACCATAGGCAGGGAAGCCACCCACTGGTCTTGAACACTCCAACCTCGTGTTGAACAGCTCCAGAGATGTGCGACTCCACAACCACTCTGGGCAACCTGTTCCAGTGCCTCACCACCCTCTGAGTGAAGAATTTCCTTCTAATCTCTAATATCAATCTCCCCTCTTTTAGTTTAAAACCATTGCCTCTTGTCCTATCAATAGCATATTAATACATTGCACTATACAGAAACTCCACTTCTGCACTATACAGAAACTCCATAGAGAAAATAACATTGAGACTTACGCTATAATCGGGATGAATTTATATTTGCCTAAATATTTTCTGGAATAAATATGTCTTTAAGCATGTGTTTAAATGTGACTTTGCTGACTGGGTGTAGTGTTTTTACTCGGATGGGCAGCCAAGCTCCACAACAACTGCTGTCTCTTTCCCTCTCCTCAAAGAGAAAGGGAGAGAAAATATGATGCAAAAGGCTCAAGGTTTGAGACAAGGACAGGGAGATCGCTCAACAGTTATTATGACAGGCAAACCAGACTCACATTAGGAGGAGAGTAATTTTTTTTGCCTATTACTAACAAGCTAGAGAAGTAAGAAACAAAGGAAAGAAACCAAAACCACTTTCCCCCATCCACCCTCTTCCACCTCCTCCCTCTGAGTGGCTGGAATGGTGGCTGTGGTCAGTCTATAGCGCTTCGTCTCTGCCGCTCCTACTTGGTCACTTCCCCTGCTCCATGTGAAGTCCTTCCCGTGGGATGCCGTCCTTCCCCAAATGATCCTGTGTGGGCTTCCCACAGGCAGCAGCTCTTCAAGAACTGCTCCAGATATGGGTCCGTACCACGGGGTCCATCCTTCAGGAGCAAACTGCTCCAGCACGGCTACCCCACGGGCAGCAGCTCCTGCCAGGTCACCTGCTCCTGCGTGAGCTCCTCTCCACGGGCTACAGCTCCGGCCCAGAATCTCCTCTGGCAGGGCTCCTCCACAGGCCGCACAGGCCGCAGCCTCCATCAGTGCAGGTCCCCCTGCTCCACCGGGGGCTCCTCCACAGCCTGCAGCATGGAACCCTGCTCCACCGTGGTACTCCATGGGCTTCAGGGTGACAGCCTGCTTCACCATGGTCCTCACCACAGGCTGCAGGGAAACTTCTGCTCTGGCGCCTGGAGCACCTCTCCCCCTCCTTCTTCACTGACCTTGGTGCCTGCAAGGCTGTTTCTCACTCCTCTCTCTCTCCCAGCTGCTGTTTCCCAGCATTTTTTTTTCTTTTCTTTTTTTTTTTTTTTTCCCTTTCTTAAATCTGCTCTCACAGAGGCGCAAACAACATCGCGTATTGGCCCAGCTCTGGCCAGTGGTGGGGCCCTTATTATTATTATGGATTTTTCTCGCAGAAGCCACCCCTGCAGCCCCCCACTACCAAAGGTTTGCACATAAACCCGCTACACTTGGATCTATTAAATATTTTTTCATGTTAGCTTATTTTAATAAGGAAAATAAGAAAACAAAATGAAGCATGCAAAATTAAATCTACTTAACACTGCAGAAAATCGATAATCTTTATTGTCTACTTCTGAATAATCAATTTTGGTCTGGTATATTACACATGAAGGCACCAAAGTATATGTACATTAAAAAAAAAAAAGGAAAAAAAAATTAAGATAATTTGAGTTATCTAAAAAAAAAAAACCGCACACCAGCTACTCATAAATGAGTGTTGCCTGTTTTTTGTTGTTGTTAATTTAAGCTATAATCATACAATATTCAAACGAAACTCATATTCCATTGATGTCATTACCAAAAGTTTTGAGTAAATTCAGTGGGGGCCAGATTTAATTCTCAGGTATTATTCTAGTAGAGAAAATATCTACCATAACTATGGTTGTATGTTAACCTGTGCTACTAAGATTTATAGGGCTTGAAAACATATTTACACTAAGCAAATTTCAAATACTTACCTGATTTATAACACAGTAGTCCTTTCTAAATTTCACAGATGTTTGTTTTTTATATCATGCATGTAGTTAAATAACGTATTTTAAATATATATATATAAGTACGTACGTATTTAAAAACATACTGTATGTCAGAATATCATTGGCAGCTATGGTATCATTCTAAATTTAAGAATAATTGACATATTTAAAAATCTGTCTTTTCAACAGGTTAATGCCCCATTTTTATACTGTGTATACACATCAACATTTTCTATATTTATCCATATTTATATTTATCAATATTATCAATATGTAAATATTGATATAATTTCCAATTTTAAGCTTTACAGATTACCAGTAAACCACTTGGAAAGTTTTTTTCTTTTTTTATCTGAAATTTTACTATATTTTTGGTTTAAACCCTCCCCCCCAAAAACTGATATATGTATATATATGTATATATAAATGCTTTTAATTGTTTTTTCAGTGCTCCTTCCTCCCTCCCTCCCTCCCTCCCTCCCTCCCTCCCTCCCTTCCTTCCTCCCTCCCTTCCTTCCTTCCTTCCTTCCTTCCTTCCTTCCTTCCTTCCTTCCTTCCTTCCCTCCTTCCCCCCTCCCTCCCTTCCCTCCTTCCTTCCCCCCTCCCTCCCTCCCTCCCCTCCCTTCCCCTCCCCTCCCCTCCCCTCCCCCTTCCCCCCTTCCTCCCCTCCCCTCCCCGTCCCTTTCCTCCCCTCCCCTCCCCTCCTCTCCTCTCCCCTCCCCTCCCCTCCCCATCCCTTCCCTGCCCTCCCCTCCCCTGCCTTCTCGTCCCCTCCCCGTCCCTCCCCTCCCCTCCCCTCCCTTCCCTGCCCTGCCCTCCCCTCTCCTCCCCTCCCCTCCCCTTCCCTCCCCTACACTCCCCTCCCCTCCCCTCCCCTTCCCTTCCCTTCCCTTCCCTTCCCTTCCCTTCCCTTCCCTTCCCTTCCCTTCCCTTCCCTTCCCTTCCCTTCCCTTCCCTTCCCTTCCCTTCCCTTCCCTTCCCTTCCCTTCCCTTCCCTTCCCTTCCCTTCCCTTCCCTTCCCTTCCCTTCCCTTCCCTTCCCTTATCTCTCCCTTCCCTTATCTCTCCCTTCCCTTCCCTCCCTTCCCTTCCCTTCCCTTCCCTTCCCTTCCCTTCCCTTCCCTTCCCTTCCCTTCCCTTCCCTTCCCTTCCCTTCCCTTCCCTTCCCTTCCCTTCCCTTCCCTTCCCTTCCCTTCCCTTCCCTTCCCTTCCCTTCCCTTCCCTTCCCTTCCCTTCCCTTCCCTTCCCTTCCCTCTTCCCTTCCCTTCCCTTCCCTTCCCTCTTCCCTCTTCCCTCTTCCCTCTTCCCTCTTCCCTCTTCCCTTTCTTCTCCCCCCCCAGCATATCGCCATCAAATTTTAATCAGTCCCTAATGAAATACATCTTCATCTGCAAAACATCATTAAAGATGATTTGTCTGAGTTTCAGTTCAGCAAATGCATACATTTTTTTCTTATTTTTAGTTATTCAAATGCTGAAATTAAGAAGTATCTGGTGTACTTTAGAAATGGGACTATTTCTCATAGTCAAATAAGAAATAGTTCAATTAGACTTCACTGAAATCTCTCATAATACCTTAGCTATACCTCAGAAAACTATATAATTTTTATTGTCTGTGATATTTCAGTCATATGTGGGACAATCAGTGACACTCTCCTTCTTGATTGCTTAGACTGTCTTGGTTTCCTTATTCATTAAAATTCTCTGACTTCTTCCTGTGTGCTATTAAGAGGGTTCTGCAGGTCTCTTCCGTATGTTCTGTATTTCTCTTCATCAGTCAGCTGTCTCACATCTCATACTTTGCTTGCAAGCAACCTGAAACAAGAAGGGCTTTTATTTTCACTGTCGAACTGATTATACTTGAGCCTTCTGGAGAACCTTGTGGAGAACTTCAGCTACTACTATTGTAATTCCAAAGCATTTCAGAAATATTTTTTTCAGCAAATTACTTTAGAATTATCCATCAGCATTTCCTAAATTATTATGTATTAAACACTCAAAACCTTCTCTTAACAAACTAAAATTTGGGGACATTTTTTTTTTTTTTTTCTTTTGCCAACATTTTACAGGATTACCTAGTAAAATGTGGTTCATCTGTAAATCACTACTGTGCTTATACTCAGGACACTCATCAATACTGTGCTCTGCATATTCACATTACTCTAGAAATATATTTATCTGATATTTTCTTGAAAACACCCTGTGCTGGAACCACAGCCTTCTTAATTCATTTGTTTTGGTGAATCACTGGTTTCAGTAGGGAAAACTGCAATTTGTTCTTCCTTTCCATAATGGTTAACAAAAAACAAACAAACAAACAAAATAATCCTGTCATTCCCTTATAATCAGCAATATATCACTGAAGTCTTTGTGACGTGAATCTGCTTTTCTACTATCAGCACTGTTTGGTAGATAAAACAATTAAAGCTATTTTAATATATTTCGCATTTATTTTCATTGCACTTCTCTGGATTCCAACAGCTTCCTTAGCAGGTTGAGCCAGTCTGAGCGCCACTCTTATTATAGCCTTTATAATACAATGTAGAGACAAAGCATTGTTTTCTGTGCCTTCATACTGTAAATTTTGGCTTAATTAATTGTTAAAGATTCTATATGACACTTGGTGAGAATGGAAAGAAGGAAAGGAAAGGAAAGGAAAGGAAAGGAAAGGAAAGGAAAGGAAAGGAAAGGAAAGGAAAGGAAAGGAAAGGAAAGGAAAGGAAAGGAAAGGAAAGGAAAGGAAAGGAAAGGAAAGGAAAGGAAAGGAAAGGAAAGGAAAGGAAAGGAAAGGAAAGGAAAGGAAAGGAAAGGAAAGGAAAGGAAAGGAAAGGAAAGGAAGGAAAGGAAAGGAAAGGAAAGGAAGGAAGGGAAGGGAAGGGAAGGGAAGGGAAGGGAAGGGAAGGGAAGGGAAGGGAAGGGAAGGGAAGGGAAGGGAAGGGAAGGGAAGGGAAGGGAAGGGAAGGGAAGGGAAGGGAAGGGAAGGGAAGGGAAGGGAAGGGAAGGGAAGGGAAGGGAAGGGAAGGGAAGGGAAGGGAAGGGAAGGGAAGGGAAGGGAAGGGAAGGGAAGGGAAGGGAAGGGAAGGGAAGGGAAGGGAAGGGAAGGGAAGGGAAGGGAAGGGAAGGGAAGGGAAGGGAAGGGAAGGGAAGGGAAGGGAAGGGAAGGGAAGGGAAGGGAAGGGAAGGGAAGGGAAGGGAAGGGAAGGGAAGGGAAGGGAAGGGAAGGGAAGGGAAGGGGGAGATAGTAAGATTCAGTAAGGGCCCTGCTGCTGACCAGAGCTGACCAATAAGCAGAGTAGATTTAAGAAAGGGAAAAAAAAACGCGCTGCTACACAGCAGCTGGGAGAGAGAGAAGAATGAGAAACAGCCTTGCAGGTGCCAAGGTCAGTGAAGAAGGAGGACGAGAG